>NC_133978.1:32545000-32742500 GCF_047716275.1 Strix uralensis
GGTGTTTTGAGGAACTACTGCAGCTTTATCCTGCAATTCTGGGAGTGCAGGCTGGATGCTTCCTCTGTGTTTTTAGCCTTGGCTTTATCACAAGAGGTATTAGGCTGCAGTGGTGGCACATCCAATGAAGGATGTGGACTCTGCAAGCCAATGTCAGGTTTCTCACTAGGCTGGTGCCTATTTGTTAATGGGATGTTCAGGAACATGTGAAGTGAAAGCATTAGCTGGATGTCTGTCCTGCCAGAGAGCAGTGTTAGAAAGGGGAAGTTTTATGCATTTTAAAGGGCCTTGAGCAGTTCTGAGCCATTAAAAACTGTATAGGAAAGGAGGCTGTCCCTGCTGTCCTGTGGCCAGAGAGGTCGATAATAACACCAAGCCTGCAAAGCGGCATATCCCAGCTTTATGGTGCATGCACCCCACTGGCTGCCATGTTGTGACTGCTGTCCTGGACCAAACCCAAAGAAAACCTTCTCTTGCTGCTTCTTTGTTCAGTTGCTTTCTCCGTTCAGACCCGTGACCTTGTCCGGTCAGCACCATCTCCAGTGAACATGATCACTGCTTCTGTGGATTTAATGAACTTTCCAGTTGTCTTCTGCACCCATCTAAGTAATGCTGCCTCTTCCCTGAGCAGCATGCCCTGCTTGCGTGTATTCATTTGTACATATTCCCTTTATTGATAATGCTTGCAGGAGTTGCAGCCAGGTATGTCTACTGAAACAACGAAAAAATGCCGTATGAATTTACCACACAACTAGAAAACTTACTTTTAAGAAAAAAATAATATTTAAACTTGTCTTCTTAGTAGAAACAGGTTTATGACTTTGTTCTGTCTCATTTGGTGCATTTGTTTTCCTATCCCCTGCTAACTTTGAGCCCTTTGACCAAATGCAGCCAAATTTAAGAGAGGAGCAGAGCTCTCAAAAATTCCTGTAGGTTTCAGGAAAATGAGCAGCCAAAAGGAGAGAAAGCTCTGCTGGTGTCCCCACCAAGAGAAAGGCTGCAGCGTGACATCCACCCAAATTGGACACTACCTGGGAGGGAGAAATTATAAATGCCTCTCTTCCCAGGAAAAGCTCACATCCCATTTAGATACTAGAGAATCCAACCCTGAGGAAACAAGGCCTCATTAGTGTCATTGCCCAAGGAACTACTTAATTAAAGGACAACAGAGTTGAGAGCATTGTTATGTAGGCCTTTGTTCCTTACACCTGGTCATTTCCATTGATGTAAAGTGTCATCTTTCTGATCTGGTAGCATTTTGCACCCACTTTAGACAAGTATTCCTGACCAGTCAAGGAGGTGCAAAGCAGGGAAGAATCAGACCTTTATTACTGAGGTAATTATAGCCTTACCTAACCATCAGGTGGAGGGTGTACACCTCTATTAGCCAGTGCTCCCACAAAGAGAACAAAGGCTGGCTGGAAAGTGGGAGCCACCCAGGGAGCATCCCTGTGTCCAGCTACACCACTCTCAAGCGGCAGACATGCTGGGGAGGTCATGACCACAAGCTCCTGCATCTCCCAGTCTCCTGCTTGTTTTCCTGGTTTTAATTCCAACTTGACTTAGCGATACTGGTGAAGGCCATGAGATGGGGAGACTAAAACGAGGAACTGTACCATAACTGAGGAAATCAGCTCTCAGTTAAAATGCTGAAGGAAGTAGGGGGTAGCTTTCAAAGCTTGTCTCAGCAACTAGCCTAATTCTGTTTTCAAAAGCCACTGTTGAGTGCTTTTGAAAATTTTATCCGAGATGCTTGGCTCAAAGACCTTAACCAAAGATTTTTTTTTTCTCTATCTGCTATACGAAAGCTAAATATAAACCGACGTTATTGAACAAAACCCTAACAAAACCCCTGTTGCAGGTCTAGAAAAATCTTTACTCAGAAAATCAAATTATTGGAAACCAGCATCTAAAGTGTCCTTCAGTTTTGGATGCCTCTTGTTTTGTGTACACAATTTGGCATACAAAAAAAACGTTATTTCTAACAACAAATATTTGCTTTCTGTTAATTTTATCTTCTCCTATTTGCCTTTTGTTCTCCTGCCCTCAGAAAATCAGGACCTGAATGTCTCCAGAAGGGTAGCTAAGGTTGCTTTTGAAAACATGGATTAGTCTATTTTACCCATACAACTATGTGCATATGTGTCTGCTGTTTGTCTGAAGAGCGTCTTAATGACTTTTCCGCTGATTGCCTGTGGGACCACAGGCAAGTCATAAAGGTAGCCTGTGCCTCAGTTTACCCACTGCAACTTCATTAATGCTAACCTACCTCACGAGGTGTTGTAATGTTTAATATATTATGTGCTCTGTAATCCTTGGATTAAATGTATTATGTAAGTGAAAAGCACCCATTTGATGTGTATGTAAATGCTGCAGTATTATAGGTAGGAGGGTCATTTGGGTGTAAGTGTAATACAAGTGCTGGCAAAAGGCAAAAGGGATTCCATTGTATTGACTTATTTTTAAAGAGCTTTTTATTTACTGAAATGCTCTGGACACCCAGAAAGAGAGACATTCCTCACTAAGTAGCTCTGCTGTTTCATCTGTCTTGAAGTGCTTTGATAAATGGATTGAAACTTGTCGGCTTTTCCTGTAGTTTCTGAGACTCCCTCTGGAAACTCTGTTGAAATGTTATTATTGTAACTTCTTAGAGCACTGCTTAGTGAATTGTAACAGATATCCCTGTGAGTCCCGCAGACGCCACAAGGACTGTGCTTCCTCTCCTTCCCGCAGCAGAAGCAAACTGGTGCCACGCAAACGCCTGGCAGCAGAGCTCGTGTCTTCTTCCACAAGAACAGTTGGTCTCTTGCCAGGGAAAATACTTCTCACCTTTGTAAGGCTTCAGCCCAAGCTTTGTGTCCCAGCTGGTTGATCAGTGGGCCTTCGGTCACATCAAATGTAGCCAGATGTTGTCCCTTGGGTTAGACATGAATTTTATCTTTTAAGAAGAAACCTTAGGAAGGACAATAAATTAGCATGGGTTTAAGTCTGTGTCGGTTGATTTCCTCTGTCTCTAGGATGAGATATTTTGGCTTGCATGCGGTGCCTGAACTATCCTGAAGCTGACTGGTGACTTGGGTGCCTATGGACAGTCTGAACTCAGGCTGCCCACAGGTCCCACCTGCCCTCGGAGCAGCCTTTTCTCAGGCAGCAGTTACATGATGTTTCTACATGGGCAGATGAGATGGATGGAGCGGTAAGTGTAGCATCTCTTCTGAAGCACATGAATGACCTGACAGGGCTTAGATCTGCCTGAGGAAATATGCTGAAAGGGTGGTCAGAGGTGCCTGACAGGGACACGTATGTAGTGTGGAGCTGCAGTGGAAAGACATCAACCATCCTGGGATCACCTTGGACCCCAATAATGTCCTATACTGTTGCATCCCACAGTGAAGCAATAGGATGCCATGGTGACTTCTTATTTCCTGCCTCCAACCTATTCAAAGGAGTGTCATTCCTCCTCTGCTCTCTCTGAACCAGGTTGTGTGTGATATGCTTGGTTGGGTAGCTTGGTTGTGCTGGGTAAGCTCAAAGATCTTTGTCCTGATGCAGTGGTCACTTGAAAGTTTAAAAGTTCTTTTGGTGTCTGGGTTGGTTTGGTTTTTTTAATCTTCTCAATGGGTTTCAGTTGTCCTTGTTTTTGGAAGAATATGAAACTGCGCTATTGCTACTCAGGTTGTCTTGAAGCCCAAAATAGGTAAATGCACAACCCCAGCAGCATTAACAGCTGTGCCCCATGCCCTGTGTGGCATGGCTGACAGGTGTCTGCAGTAGATAGCACTGGCCATCTCCAGCCTAAAGAGCATGCCTTCCCCTTTCCTCCAAATATGAACTTGGGCCATCCTGAGTGATGTATTCAGGAAGACAGGTATGGAATTTTGGAGGAGCTCCTGGTCAGTGTGGTGTTGGAGCAGAACTACGAAGTGGCTGGGTAGGGGTCCCCTCTCCACAGTGAGGCCTCAGAGGTGCCTCCATTACCCTCGGCACATTGAGGCCATGTTTGATTTTTCTCAGCTTTTTATTTCACTTTTTATTAACATTTTGCATATTAAAATTTGTGTAGGCAGCCAGAAGAGAGCAGCATCTACACAATACTCGACACAATGAAGAGGATTAGGAATCAGTGGCTCAGTTCTTTGGGACCTGAACTGTGGGGGTGTGGGGGTGGTAAAGTGTCCTTTCTTTACACTTCATTTTAAAAGTATTTCTAATTTCTTTCTGTGTATCCTCACTAAAATATGATCCATGTCCAATACTGATTTGTGGTCTCAGCTGATAGTTTCAAAAAATTAAATAAAGCTAGGGTTACCTTGGTCTTTTTGCTGAGCTGTTCACATTCACTTTTAAAGTTTCTTCCATCTTCTCAACCAGCCCAGACCTAATAGTGTGCATAGCTAGGTACAGTGATGCCAAAATAGGAAGTTATTTCCAAAATAATGAATAGTGATTTGGGATTTTTCTGGTATTTTCTGGCATGAAATCCCTCCAATATTTTGATTCACAGTAGGAATGCTCTGGAAATCAAACCTACCAAAGCTGCCTCTGTTTATTCCTCCCAAAGTGAAATTATCCGTGTCCTCTTGTCCCTCGTGAGATCCTGGAGGAAACTGTCTGTGCAGACACATTGACACATCTTTGGTGCATTCCACATGAGCCAGTGAAATTACACCAGAAATATGAATTTAGCCCACAGAGCTTGTGCGCGCTGTGCTGTCTGTACAGGGTACACGCACACACACATGCCCCAGCAATCACTCCCATTTAAATTTCAGAATAAGCCATTCAAGGCTCTGCTGTGTGATTCACTTCATGACTGTGAGCTGTATACATTCCTCAAAAACTAAGGGTATTCTGTGAATTTTACCACTTTGCAAAAATATTTGGCGTGGGTTTAGTTGTTTTTAATATTGAGGTTTTAGAAATCTCAGTAACTCATGATTAGTGTGTGTAATAGAAATTAGAAGGAAGCCTGGGTTTTGGCTTTGAAGCTACCTACTTCTAAAGAGTACATTTTTTTAAGTTTTCTTTTTAAGGTGCTTCTTCATTCCCCAGCTAAACTTTCCCCAGATTACGTGTTAGCTATGATAGCCATTCTATAGTTAGATTTTAATCAGCCTCAGTACATAGTAATGTTAAACACTGAAAGAGCTACTAATTAATCGCCTTTCTGTATGTAACAGAGAGATAAATATCCATCCCGGAGGAATTGTAATTTCATGGTTTCTAATGATGGTTAGATTACATTATCTGGATCACTTAGGCTGTGGGTGTCATAAAAAATGCTCAGAGTCATTTATATTCAGTTTAATTTTTTTTTTTAACTTTGTAAGCCTCAGAAAATAATGCGGTGTTAGCAAGTCTGTTTCATATTTTAGTTAAATATACCTTTGTTGCACTGACTGAATGGATTCAGATGACAGTGACAAACTCAGTTCTTTTCTATTTAACATGCACCCTCTGCAATCAAATTAACAATGTACAAATCTTCGTCAGGTTTCTGCAGAAGAGTCTGTTGAGTTCCTTGGCATTGTTGAGCTTTGGGGAAAGATTTTCTTTTTGGATGTCCATTTGTAATGAGTGTTTTCTGCTAATTCTTGTATGTTGTGTAAAGTCTCCGTTGTCTGTCTTGAACCAAGAATTAACTGGACTTTTGGGCTGTGTCAGGCTGTGGCTCAAATAAAATTATACAGTCCGACAGCAGTGTGAACCTTCATTTTCCCCTCCCCACTTCTAACGGATTGGAGTCCACATGCGACTTGTACGCCTGCACATCTGTGTCCATGACACACTTAAATTTGGTAGCTACAAGAACACAAAAAAAAAAAAAAGTCCTACTCCGTGTGTATATTGTAATAGCTAATAGTTGCATATTTTGAAGTTATACTCATTCATATTTAAAAGGCTGAAACTTCTTTGAACTGCTGTGTTGGAGGGGGAAGTTAATTGTTTCTGAACGAGGATGATACTCCCTTTCCATATCAATTATGTGTACTACTCCGAATTATCAATAATGCTCATTTCCAATCTCCATCGTTTACAGTTTCACAGCAGGTGAGTGCACTTGGAGAAAGTTGCTTAGGCTCCAGGGCTGCAGCCCCTTTCCCCATCCACTGGGAGCCAGAGGTGGGAGGGAACCCCAGAGGAGCAAGGTGAGATAAAGAAATGTGATATATTTCCAATGGAGAGTTTGTCATCAGTTAGCTAAAATTGCTTCTGAAGTTTCACTGGCAACTGTTTTACACGTCTGGCTTAGTGACGAAGGAACTATACTATCTTAATAGAGAACTCCAGAACTTCAGAAGGGTTTCTCCTTGTTTGAATGCACAGCACAATGAATTTGTACCCACAGAGCATTCACCACTTACATTTCAAAACCTACAGCACACTAAACGTGAAACTTTTGTTCAAATTTCAAGGATTTTGATAGCCCAAGTGAATAGGCACTGCCTATTGATTTTTCCCTTACAATGACTCTTGGATAACCTATTTTCTCATTTATTTTTAACGACAGCTCATGAGATTTTACAGCAATTCTGCCCAACCTCCTAATATCAAAATCCCTCCTTGACCCTGAAAATTGTAATTCTGCTATAGATCACAGCTGCTGAATATTACCTTTTACTAAGCTGGTTAAATAAAATATGTCCAAATCACTAGATCCCACAGGCCATGACTGCAATTCTAATTATACAGGGTCTGTATTTCTGCTCTACTGTACAGAAAAGCACAGCTCTCTCTGAGTCCACACCAAAGTGTGGGAATCCAGAATATTGGTTCTAGTTTTGAATTAAAAAAAAAAAAAAAAAGTTACACTGCTCTTCAATGATTTTCCTGTAAAACTTTTACAAGGGAACCAAACCCTTTTGATGTGTTCCATACAATAAAATGCTGTGTAAGTCTGGAGGACAGAAGCATGTGGCGAGAATTTTCTTGTGACTGGGGGATGGGTGTATTTGATGTGTACCCATTTCAAAATCAAAAAAAAAAAAAAAAAGGAAAAAAAAAGTCTCTCACTACTCTTAGGCTGCATATTCTGCACAATGGCTCGGGAAACCAATGTAAGAAAACTAATTCTGGCCATTAAACATATCCTTTCCCCTCCCACTGCTTATTCAAAGAGTGATCACATGCTCCCTGCTGCAAGTTACACCATTATAGGATTTAGATATGGAAGAAACCTATTAGATTAGCCGTTCCACCTACTGATGTGGGATTGTTCCCTGGAGAACCTTATTCATTAGTGGATCACAGCCTAACCTTGTGGGCACACTGTGCCAAGACCATCTTGGTTTTGTTCTGCTTTTTCCCCCAGTCCTTTCCCTCTGGTGGTTAAGAGAGCAGCTGAGGGGGTGGTTTGGTGAGGAGCATGATGGAGAAGATGAGATTCTTTAGTTTCACGGTCAGACTGGTGTTTTGGATGCTTGAGTGTGTATATATTTATGTGGATGATTAATTTGTGTACTTTTTTTAGTTAGTATCCAAGTACAGAGAACTAGATGGGGATGGGGGGTGATCTTATTCAACGTAATTCACTGTAAGATCTTCTGGAGCCCAGTGGTCTCCTACAGCAAATTACCTTCATGGCTTGCCCTGATTCTGCAGTGTCCTCAGATCTAGTCTCCATTTTGCTTTCTGCTTTCACTCTTTTGTGAGCAGATGGAGCCAAACTTTTAATTGCTTGTCTGCCAGGGAAGGCAGCTTGGCATTTTACTGCTTTTCCAGGACAGAAAGTTTTTATTTTGGTTATTCTATGGTCTGATCCTATAAAACTCTGAGTTTTCCAGGGCAGCTGTGTGTGCTTGGCATGCCTCACGCTTGTGCCGGGTACTGGGGCACTTTTAGCTGGCTTTCCTACTCCAACCTTTTCCTCTCAGAGCTTCACTCGCACCTCCTGGCAACTTTTCTTAGTGATTCCACTGATCCAGAATCCCTGGGAGGACCTCAGCACCAGCCCATTCTCTGGGGTCAGCCACTTGCAATTTAATAGTCTGATTCAAACCCGCTATCGAAGCACCTTAAGTCTGTCACTTTAGTCAAGCTTATTTGTTTCTACTGTGTGGGAGCTGCCAGTTCTTCCCTGTTCTGGACCCTGTGAGTACGAGCCCTGCACCATTCTGCAGCTGCACCTTTCCTGATGGGCCACCTATGCGTGAACTACTCCCTCCAGGCCTCTGCAACATCCCCAGAGGTGAAACCAAGGTTCAGAGAGTCTGTCTGCTTGCAGACATCTGCCGACTCCAACATGGAGCAACATGAGTACTGCAGAGCCCAGATCAGGTACAGGGAGCTATCACCACGCAGGAGACTCTGCATCCTTTGGAGATGCGCTCCCTCTTCGTCTGAGGACCTGGTCCTCAGAGCTTCCCATCAGTTGATTAAGACTGGGAAAAGTGTGAGAAAGGGAGGGGAGAAAAGGCGACTGCTTCCATCCTGCAGTTCAAAGTTCTGGTTTCCGCCCTCAGAATATAATAAATGGCTGCTGAGTTACTTGACATGGAGCTAAAGTCTGTAGGGTGAATTTTCAGAGCAACGCACAGGAAATTATATGCACAATTACTGTTGTTAACAGAGCCTGGGCATGTAACTCCCTGCACAGCAGGCTGGAAATCTTCCCCATGCATGTTTAATGGGGTTTGGGTTGCTACATTCCTAGGGCTGTGTCCCTTTTCTAATGCCTAATGTCCTGGATGAAACAAAGGAAATACTGAATGTAAAAGAGATTTTATTTTTCTATTAAAATATTATTCTCTTGATCTGCAGTCTCCCTCTAATGCCAAATAACTTCTTGCCTCACTCAGTGATCCCTTAACCTTTCTGTTCTGTGAGAAAAATAAAAAAAAAAGAGAAAAAAATTATAGCTTTATTTATTTATTTTTCTTCTTCTAAATGTGTTCCACATAACCTGCTCATCGATGTTCATACAAATGAGTATATACATGTTCACACAGGCAGCACAGTTATTCTAGTGATGGATGTTGTTGAAATAAGTGTAGGTCATAACACAGAAAATATTCGTCTAAATCTTAATGCGTAAATGCTTCTGAGTGAATACTGTATTTGTACATCTTCATAGGAAAGTGAATTGTATGTGCCTTTTCACTAATCAGGCATATATTTAAAATGTCTCCCTGCTCAGGAGGTTATTAATGTGGTATTTAAACTTGAGTACGTTGTACACTAGGAAGGATCTGTAAATTTGGAATTGTCTTTTGCTTCCATGCTGTTTATTTATTTTTATGCACTGTAATTGTTTTCCTTTCCTCTGAAGAAAGTTATCATCTCCTGCACCTAGATCAAGTCAAATGGACTTTAACTCTCTTCAATAAAAATTAAATTACTCCTCTAAACTGACAGTTTTGCAGCTAAAAGGACCTTATATTTACAGCTGTGCTGTCTTACTGATTGAAATTTTCTTCTACCCATGTTATGCTTGACTTTCCAACTTTCTGCAAGGTCTGAAGGCAGAAAGCAAGGTGCTGTAAACTGAGACTAGAAACACCAAAGTAAAAACACACACACATCAAATATATATATGTATAAAAATACATCAAATACATATACAAGTTTCTAAAAGGTTTCAATCATTCTAAAATTGCACATGATTGCTCTTCAGCTCCCCAAAATGCTTTCATCTAAGAGCAGAAAAAAGTGTAGCTTTCTCAAGTTTTAAAAGCATTGTTGGGGCATGTCTAATAGATTTGTCTAACTCTGTATGTCTTGATATATGCAGCATGGTTGATTGTATTCTCCTTAGCATAGATCCTGAAACTGTAAATAAATTTTTGAAGTAAATCCCCACTTGATAATTGCTTAATGAAGTATCATACACCAGCAGTTTTGAATAATAATTAAAAAAAAAGTTCAAAACTACAGTGTGGTGTCTCTTTTTACTGGAAATGGGCTTTTACTTTTAAACTTCTGTTATATTTGGAGAGAAGTAATCCCACGGAAAATGATACCAGTACTAATAGGGAACATATTATCTTTCATGTGGGTATTTTTTTCATGTTTAAGGTTTCTTTGTTATTATCTCAGTAGCAAGACTCTCCACACAGTCTTAGGCAGAAAATCAAAATATGCCTTAAAGCAATAATCTTTTAATAAGTATCAAATGTCTTTCAATGAGATAAAAGAAATCTGTAGCATGCTTATACACCCACACACACACACTTACTTCACCATTAATCTTATTTCATACCTTTTCAACAATATTTTGGGGAATATATATATATATTTTTTTTTAACCAATACTAAAACCTCCTCACAAATTTTCAATAATTGAATTTCTACATGCTAATAATTTTTTTTTTTTAATTGGTCTCTCCACTTGTTGGGGGTCCTTGTTCAGAGGACTTTGGGAGATGGGAGTACCTCCTGTGGCCTCAGACATTTCCATCAGCCAAAACACGGGTGTTGCTCCAAACTTCTTTAAGACACCAACTTGGAGAATTGTCTTTTTGCACTGATTTTTCAGGAGTGCAGGATCGAGTGTATTCACACAGCCAAATTTCAGCTGGGTGAAGCTGAGCTCCTTCAGAGGAGGTGCAAGGAGTCTGCATAACTCTGCTAATGGACACAAAGGGACACTGGGCTTTAGCATCCAGGCCCAGACTTGTCCCACATAACTTTAGGTTCTTACCCAGGGAAACTAAGTTAGCAGGTTAGTGATCTGAGATGCCTTCTATAGGCAGCAAGGGTACATGGGCAAGGTCCCTAAAATTAGGTTGGGGAAATGCTCCGCTAGTCTTCTGCCAAGGAGGACAGGGACGAACGCAGCAGGCATGGTTACTCTGCAGATGAAAGTGGAGGAAGTCTGGACTGATGAGGGGAACAGGTTCAACCTTCTCCTTTGCTAATGAGGGGAAAGAATATTGCATGCTCTTAACTCTGATCCAGTGTTAGACTTCAGTCTGTTTCTTGAGAGGAAAACAATATTTATCTATGTCCAATATCAAAATGCAATGCATGTTTCTCAGCCCTGCTGCTTATCTGTGCCTGTGACATGCAAAGTCCCGTGCTCACTCGGTGCTGTTGGAGCACACATGCTTTGTGCTCAGAGTCCTTTCTCCTCGTGGTGAGAAGCTGGAGTATTACGGCCCAAGAGAAAATAAGTGTGAAGGAGAGGAGGTGCCACACTGCAGAGTGCAGAGCTACTATATTCTCCACTGACTTAAATGGGGCCTTGAGGGAGTGAAGTGGTAAAAAGTTGGGTTTTTTTGTGAAATGGTGCCTCCTGCACCTTGTCTTCAGTGACAACAAGCTGCAAGTTGCCTACATGCCACAGGTTAGGTTGTCACAGTTGTTCTCTTTCCTAATACTCCTTATGACAAATACTCCTAATTGCTTCTTACTTTCACACTTTTCCGTGCCTCCTGGCTAAGACATCCATCTGTAGCCTTTATGGTTTGTCTTTTCAAAGCTTGGCCTTAGTTGTGTCTATCTGTGTTTTCTGTTTCTTACTAGCTTGAGCATCCCCTCCCCATCTCCCCATCCCTCTGTGCCTGCAGAGCAACACGCGGGCACCTGCCAGCTACTTCGGAGACCAAGATCTTCACACCTTTCCCCACAGCTGAGCAGCACGTTGCCCCCTGTTTCTACACCTGGTGCATAAAGATGCACAACTTTCTTCTCTTTGAATAACCCAAAGCATGCATGACACATTTAATCTGAAAATAGAAATGCTAACACCAGCTACTTAGAGGAAAATGCAGTGAAAGGAAAAATAAAATGAAACCAAATGTTGTTTGTCTCTTTTATGGAGTTGGGTACAAATTTCATACCTCCTGAGCCAGACCTCCCTTAACATATATGGTGGTGCTAATTTGAGTTGTGAACTCATGATTACTTTTTAAAGAAATGTACATATTAGTGTTGCAAGAAAGAGACTTTGAAAGCCTTTTAAGTATCTTTCTCATTAATTTACTTAATCCTCTGATCTTGCCTTCTTTAAAGTTGTTTATTTTTAAAAGAAAGACAAAAGTGAGCTGGAAAGCTTTGTTACTAAAAGAAAGGTTTTTAAAACTGTATGTGATACAAAGTAATTAAGATAACATAAATGTAGGTGTAAATAGTACACAAACACACTGAGTCGGTGTGCTGGGAGAGCTTCCTCCACCAACTTTAAAGGGAAGCAGCGGACAGGGTAGCAGACTGCAAGTAGCAGACCTCTACTTCAGCCACAGTAAAACCTTGCTTTCTACATGTTTATTTTCTTCAGCCACAGTAAAACCTTGCTTTCTACATGTTTATTTTCTTCAGTATTTCTAAATGCTGCAAGACACCAAAATAAAAGTTTTTTGTAGTGGAGAAGGTGGACCAAAATTCCTTATCTGATAGAACTTTAAAATTTCCACATTATTTTTCGTTCTGAGGTGTTCTACGAAAATTTTCAAAAGTGACCTGAGATTTCAGATTCCTGCACTTCAGGGTGCTCAGCCTGGGATGTGTAAAGAGATTTTTTTTTTTTTTTCCCGAAAGTAAGTGGCTTGGCCATCTCTGGAAATCAGATTCCCTCCACAGTGCTCACTAGAGGCACCCAAAGCTGTTCTTTATTTTTAAAGATTTTATTCAACTAACCGGGACAGGGTAGGCTTGAATTTTGGATGAAAGAAAACTTAGATGAGCAGGGAAGTTATTCCCCAAGGACAATATACTCAGTGATACTATGAGCCAGCAACCCCCGTAGCTTTCAGAATCTCTCATGATCAGACTGGATGTCTTTTGCCCGAGGCTGAAAATCTCTTCCTCTCTAAAACCAAAGAGATGTTGGCTGTGAGTTATGATTAGTAATAGAGTCCATTTGTGATGAGGTGGGGGGGAGGGGAGATGAGGGACCCAGAATCATAAGATTTTGTGCTCAACTTATTTCCAAGCAACCATGGAGGACTGCCCTGGTCTGGGTAGTTCACTGCTTGAAGACAAAAACTAAGAGAGAGCACAGGGAACAGCAAAGGGAGAACAAACAAGCAAATTATATGTAAGTAGTCTGCATTCTTTATAAGTGGCATAATTGAAATATAGCAGGTTGAAGGAAAAACTCAGGGAGTTACACTATCTAAAGGCCACCTGGAAGAAAGATCAAGATTGCTAGGGTGAAGTGCTGTCAGGAAAACAAACCCAAATGAGCATATTGGCAAAACAGAGTGGGAAGATATCCAAGTGCCTGCTCAAAGCATCAGCACCCAACTCCTCTCACCCGCAGAGTAAGAGCACGGCAGCACTGCAGTGCTGACAAGGGTGTCAGCCACTCATCCACGGTCAACTCTCACTGGTGTGTCTGGGTGAACTGAGCGAAAATGTTCCAAATTTGGAGGCCCAGAGAGGGGGTAAGTTGTGTTTGGCAGGGCTCTAATTGCATCCTTGCATTACTATGCAATTAATTGCTGCCATGGTCTGCTCAAGAGGAGGGAGCATGCCAGCTCCGTCCCTGGGCAGCCCCAGAGGCTGGAGGACCTCATGGCTCTCGCTCTGGGGGGCTGACCTGCTTGGATGGCTCTACAGCTCTGCTGCCAGCCCTGCTGACAGTACCAGTCTTCCCAGGATGATGTGCTTTCCTCCTGTGGTGTGGTTCTCTTAGCAGGCTTTAAAAGTTTGAGACATTGCATAGAAAATATAGGGCAGGGAGAACACATCGATTTTCACTGATTTCATGTATCTTAGGAAAGAGATGACTAGAGAAAAATGCGAGCACAGTTTTCCGTAGCATTTTGTATGGCTGCTTTCAATGCATACCTCAAAGGGAGCCAGTGTCTTGTGGAAAATACGTAACTCTGTCAAGCTACAGAGGAGAAAAGAAGAATAATTTTGCTCTTGCTTTACAGATCACTATAGTTCTGATGTCAAGAATAGCATAGTAAAGTAGCACAAGTTCCTGAATGAAAGGAAAAGCAGCATTTAAACCCCACATTGGAATGTGCTCCTCATTTCTAATGTGTCCCTCACTAAATCCTTGCCTGTAGGGGAGAGATGGGAAGAAGGAGAACAGATTTATAATGCCCAGTGTCTGGGACTGCCGGTGTGGGCCTCAGCTTCATCAGCTGATATCACGGGGGTCTGGGGTACAAGGAATGGATGCAGAAGAAGGAGGCAGAAGTGAAGCTCCCTGTAGGCTGAAGCATTGAGTAACAAGTCAGTCTTTGCAAACTTGTCTTGTTTAACCCTAAATGGGTCACAGCCAAAAGCAGCACAGGGTGCCGATGCAGTGAGGGTAGCAAAGAGCACCGCTGGCCAGCCTGCAGGGGGGGAACTCATCGGCAGCAGCATCAGGGATTTTTTTCTGGGCTTTCCTGAGATCCCAGGTGTGGTCTGGTTCCTGGATTCCTGCAGGAGGCTCCTTTTATTTCTGGCCATCCTCCCAGTCTCCTGGGGAGCAGCTGCAGCACAAGACAGTTTTTCCAAAGCATGTGAGTGGCAGACAGCCCTCAGACAGCCCTCAGACAGCCCAGGAGCATGCCGCCTCCACTGGAGCATATCTGGGTAAAAACTAAGAGAGTAAGCCTGGTTTGGATGTCTGCGTTTCATCTGAAAACCCCACCAAGGGCAAGAGGAGCTCAAGGTCCCTTTGCCTTGAAGCTCCTCTGTCCTGGGCACCTGGCAGCTGGTGCCACTTTGTGCTGTAGGCAAGTAGTCTATGAATCATAGAATCACAGAATCACTTACGTTGGAAAAGAGCTTTAAGTTCATCGAGTCCAACCATGAAGAATGTGTGTGGCCTGACTCCAGTAGTTCATTGCTTCCTCTGTTCTAGCAGAGACTACTTTGAGTTTATGGTCATTGAGGATGGACAGGGGGAGGACAAGCAGGTGGGTGGGGGGCATGTCTGGTTCCAGGAGGTGTTTTGCACCTTGGTGGTTTTTTTAATTATTTTTTTTTCTTACAAATATAAACATTTGCATAAACATAATGCCATGCTGAAAAGAAGAACTGTGTATATGTCACCTCAGTGTATGTGACTGGACACACAAAGAAACAAGATTCCCTGGTTGCATTGGATAGTAACAGCTGGCATGCAATCTCCTCATGTGAACTTAAAAATACTCAAAGGTCAGGGCTCTGAAAGAAAAGAACCTTTTTCCCAGTCAAACCTTTTTGTCAAGAAATAGAGGAAAATATTTTCTTTATTCTAGTGGTTATTACAGAACACAAAAAGTCACCACAGTGAAGCATCTTCCTCATCATTACAGCCCAAGGCACCAAGAGGATCCAGTTCAGCCCTTGGGAAGATGCTGGTGGCAGTGGGTTTTTAGCAGGGATTTATGTCACTTGGAAAAAGTAAACTGAGCCCTGCTAGTTGAACAACTCAACAAGCTATCACCCAAAACCTGCCTGAGAACTGGAGTGTCTTGCTACAGCTTGGCAAAGTTAACACAGGTTTGAAATGATGAGGAAAAGTGTCTGGCCTATTTTAACTTCTTTCTTTTGGGAACCTTTTGTTAGTTATTTCTCCTGATGCATTTTCACCCAGTCCCGTAAACGAGCCAGGCACACGTTTCGATTTGATCCATTCATCCATCTTATAGTATGTAAGTCCCTTCCACATATGATGAATAGCCAGGGCTGGCCTGCTGTTCTGCCTCATCGCCCCTTTTGGAGCACAACCTTTGCAAGGGATTTGAGGTGGGGTGGAGTCTGGTTTGTCAAAGAAGTGATTATCTTAGGGTTTGCTTTATGGAAAAGAAAGAAGGAGAATGAGATGGGACTGGATGTTATTACCCCCCTCTCTGCCCCACCCACTGCTGGTGAGCTTTGCACCTCCTTACAAACCACATGTGACTCAGCTCCAGCAAACTCCAGAAGCTGGAGTCCTTCAATTGATGCCATCCTTCCCATTTTGTACCTTCTCCAGAAGACACACACACATCCCAACTGATGACTGTGTGTCCAGAAGGGCTGAGCTGGGCATCTCTCCAGAGGCAAGGCCAAGTTATGCTTTAGGGATGGAAGGCAATAAAGACTAAATAGTGTTTACCTTATGTTTCTCATTCACAGCCTGCCTTAAATCATTTGTAACAGGGGCGGGGGGGTGGAAGGGGGATGATATTGGATTGTGTGCAGCCCGAATGCCAAGAAGTGCTTTCTCCTTCCCTGGAGATGAGCTCTGTGGAGCCCTGCAGGGTGTGATCTCTTATTTGGTAATGTGAATGCAAGGAGCAGAAGCACAAGCAACCAGCACAGCAATAGCATTAGATCAGGGGATTTGGACTTCACTGTGGTACCACACCCAAGTCAGGCACAAAAATACACGAGCTTACATTCGCAGATGTGCACATGCATGTGCTCACGAAGGCTCTTTTGGTTGCAAAAAGGAGAGTAATCACTGTTCCTATCAAATGATCCACTTTTCAGGAAAGCATCAGTGTGCTGCAAGCACCAGGACCACAGAACCAGACTTTCTGTAGGAGCCTGCATGAGGTCTCTTGTTTGGAGTCTCTTTTATTGCAGTGGTGAAATGAAAGTAGGTGCTCCACTCCCAAGCAGGGCATCGAAGTACACCTCTTGTATAAAGAATTGTTCAAAAATGACCCACAGGCTAAGGTCCAAACTATATTACTTTGCAAAATGAGATTTCCCAGTGTTGCCTTGACTCTGGTTCTGAGACAGCTTTTGCATGTGGGTGCACGTGTTCACAAGAGTGTTGCGCAGAATAAACAGATACCACCTTTTCTACTGCACTTTTGAACTGATGTATTTAAAGGCTAATGCATAAACCCCAGCAACAGATGACAAATTTAGCATAAAAGCCAAGTGAAATCACCTTCAAGAACTTGCCAGTTTGACCATTGAGGAGTCTGAATGGGTATTGATTTGAAGTGAATATTCTAAAGTTTGCATTACCCTTTGAAAAGTGCTAATGTAGTTCTTGTCACTTTAAATTAACTTTAGGTAAGAGGGACTGACAGAAACATGAAGATGTGTGAACTATATTTGACTGATATTCTGTCAAATATTGCATGGGGTTATGATCCACAACTTTTCCCATCTGCTGCTCAAACCTGAATCCTTGAATGCACAATGGATTAATTACCATATTTTGTTCTGATTTCACTTAGTAGTATAAAAGACTGTGAATGTTAAATGTACCCTTACCTGCCTTCTTTTTCTAAAGGTAAGGTATATGGGGGAGGGAGGGGTGAGATTCTTTAGCAATTTTTCACACCCTCATATAATGATTTGCTAAGTGCACGTCTTCTCAAATAATTAGATTCCCAGAAGTTAACCAGAGTAACACAGCACTCAGAATTTCATTCACTCCTTTCCTTGTGAGAATTTTTTCCTCCTCAGTAACAAAAGCAATGAGCGCTGATGTAGCATGTTCCATCCACTGCACTTTATGAGCAGCAGTATAATTATGTGAGGCTTTGCTATTTGGTAGTATTATTGCAGAAGGATATGGCGTGGAACAGTGGAGGGCAACACTTTCAACTAATGTTATGTTTCCTATAAGGCCTGACATTGATTCCCCAGTACCACCTGCCCATCCCAACAACTCAAACTGACAGTTGGTAAGCTAACCTGCCCCTTTCTGCAGCTGGACACCCAGAAAGCTGGATGTCTTAAATCAAAGGACCCTTTGAAAATAAGAGCAGTATTAACTTGCCAAAAATTCCCTAATGTTTCAGTGACAAAACTCAGAAGCCTTTAGCAAAACCTCTTTTTTCTTCTCACCTCCTTTTCTCCCAGTACTATTTGGATGAGTTGGGTTGTCTTGACTTCTAGCTGAAGGAAATAATGTCCACTTAGTTGATATACTGGACAAATCAACCCTGGTAATAGTCAGTTCCTTCACTTTGCAGTGCCTTTAACCTATGTATCCCTTGAGTATTTATTTCTTTAAGAGGACACTGCACATTGCAGTGACATCCTGGGTTACATTCTGGCACCACACCGCTTAACGGATAGGAAACATTTCTATGTGTGTCTTGCTGACTCTCATATTCCTGTGTCAGTGAGAGAGTGTGGTATCCAGAAATAAGCAAGCTCGATGATGGTGTGAAAGCAAGATTGAACGTATGAGGTTAGACAGACTTGTAAGATGGAGTAACAAACCCATCTCCTATTACAGTGAAGTCCCTTCTGGAAGAACTTCATAATAATACACTCGGGAGTACCTGTGTACCCAGTCCTGTCTTCTATACGTTTTGTCAGTTTTTGGAGATTTAAGCATAATATTGCCTTTCTCCAGTACTAGAATATTACATAGATTCTCTCAGACATACCCATAGCTATTCCTCTGTACATTTTCTTTTTCAGTAATTTTTTTTATGTCGTTATTCTTTCTTCAGTCCTTTTATTAGGAAATCTCCAAGCCTTGATTTTGGGATTCTTTGCTCCTAGTTTCTTTCTGTGATTACTAAAAGTGGGGCACAGCAAGGCAAAGTCTTACATAGGAAATACCTCTATTTTGTTTGGGAGAAGTGTCTGCTATGAAGGTGTAGACTTGTCCTTCATATCTAGTTGCCTTTAATTCTGATGGCTGAAGAGAATGGAGAAGATATTATGTGAGCCCAAGGAGGGAAAAAAAATGGGACTTGAGATACTCTTGGAATATACTAACAAGTTCTCACTCTTTGGCTGGAAATTAGTCCTCAGACTGAGTGCATTTCTATCCTCTTACAAGTAGGTAAATGGCTACCAATATTAGCAAGCACATAGCTGGCAGCTACAGGAGCACCAAAGGGATCAATAACCTTTTAAACTGTGCTAAGAAGCGCTCAGCTGATGATGCCATCCAACACCAGCAAATGTTCAGGTGGGATTTTGGAAAACACTCGTCATTAAACTCACTCTGTTTCTGTTAAGTCAATCTCACTGAAAGTTGATGCCTTAAACCCTCTACTGGGGGGTCAAAGGGGAAGCCTTCTGTTTTAGTGCCGCTTTTCGACTTCTCTTCATCTAACTAGCATCTGGCCCAGTTTAATAATCTTTGTTCTGAGTGGTGTAAGGTCATTAGCAAAACCTTAATGGGGACAAGGGTTACAGCATTGGACCTCTATTTAGGGAATCTATTCCAAAAGGAAAAGGTATGATGTTTCTTCAGACCATCTTGCAAGTGACATAAAGATTAATGAGGGATAGACAAATGCCCTTGCTCCAAAGTCAGCAAAAAATAGAAGGTTCTGTTTAAACTTATCAAAATGCATTACAGTCAGGTGCTGACTATCAAGAAAAGAACTGAAATCTGAATTGAAGAGTCTGGAATAATTCTCTGGGTCTTTCCCCAAACCTGTCACTCTTTTCTATGGATATGAATATTAAGGGGTAACAGAATCTGAAAATCCACATGTCCTGAGCTTGTGAGGCAAGTTGGGGACTCAAAAAAGATCTCTTAGGAACTGCAAAGGTAGTTGAATATTTAGAAAATACCAGTATTTCAACCTGATTAATGGATGTAGAAGGGGAAAAATATTTGGATTTTTGTAACTTTTTTAGACAGTCCAGATATATCTCTTGGAGCTCGTAGAAGAAAGGGTAGAAGAAAGATCTCCTCTGCTGCAAACATCTTTATGCGTATGATGAAGGCTAATTACTGGAAGTTGCAAACACAGATTTTTAATTTAGCAAGGCAACTCAGCTCCATTTGAATTGTTTAGGAACGATAATTTAATATTATATTCACCTGCTGTCATGTAAAACTACAGACTGTGTATATGTGGGTGCTACAAATACGTTTACCATGAGGAAAGAGGTCAGAAAAGTTTTAGAAATGTTTAGTGGGGCAAATCAGAGGTAGGTAAGAATGAAAACCAAGTAATGATCCATTGTTGCTCTTTATTTTTGAAGCGAACCATTGGAGCACTGTAGACAAGCTCCCTGCTATGTTCTAGAATACATTCTACAGGCTTGGCTTTTTTTTTTAACCTTAGTTTTAACTAATTTTATAGTGTCTGTAAATGTACAAAGCCCTGGTGTTACTCAGGATATACACTGCCAGCAAGTTTCAAGTGTTTAGGTCTCTTCTTTAAGGTGGAGTTAACATGTATTCCTTTGTCTGCCAAGAGATAATATGAAGTGCTGTACTGTTTGGAAAATGCATTTTTAGCTGTCCTTATGTTGTAAAATATTTTGTTAGTGTCATATTTTCAAAAGAACAATTGTTTTCTTTAAAAAAAAAAAAAAAGCCAGTGTTGTTGAATTCCATTTTCAAAGTACAAGTTATCATGGGAAACAAAAGATTATTCTCAGTTTAGTAAACTCTTAGGCAGCAACCAAGAACTGAGCCTGCCCAAGACCACGCATGCAAGTTTATACACAGAGAATGAAACCAATAAATGCTCCCATAAATTACTTTGGAGAGAATTCTGAATATTTCTTTCCTTCCCTTCCTCTCTTGCCTCACAAAAGCAGTGTGCATCCTGACAAAAGAGAAACCACAGAATGTGCAGAATGTCAACAAGATCCTGGGGTCTGATTCCCACTAGTTTTACTGGGCTCAGAGTCGGGTACTTACTGCCCAGAGGACTAGACAATAGGTTCATTCCTTCTCCCAAAGAACAAAATGAGGCATTTCCTCCACATGTTCCCCTGGCCCATTGCAGGACACAAAAAGTGTTTAGAGTGGAATACTCGATGCTCAGCTGCAGTGATATGCACACAGAAGCACTGTGCACTAGCTACTCACACTGCGTGCTCATTTAAACTTCACAGTCACATGAACATTCACGAAACCAATTGAGTACAGGTGGATTTTGCATTGGAAACATGTGAAAACATGTGTTTTCTGTGTTGTTTTTTATATGAAGGCTTGTGTCCAACAACATAATTATTTTTATTTAAGTATTACATCACTCTTGCTAGCACAAGCAAAGTGCCAGCACCTGCTCTTTACTGGGCTCTGTAATGTTTTTTCTGTCCTCATCTATCTTCCAAAAAGAAGGGGACCATTTTCACCCTGAAGGAATTTACTGCATGGTCTCCATCTGTGCTGGAATAGAGGAGACAGGAGCCAATATTATGCTCAGTTCTTTGGCTATTGAGCTTGACCATACTAACTCACGTTGCTGTGCTTGGAGCATCCATCTTAAGTCTCTAAAGACATCCAAGACGGAGTTGTTGCACTTGTGCAACTACAAACCCTTTTATACCTTTCAACAGGGCCTTCTCCAGATGAGTTAACAATCCCTCTCTTTTAAAAAAAATCTATGAAGGTAGGAATGATGATTTTTGTCAACATCTTGTAGAGAGAGAAATCTTAGAGGTAAAACAAAATGCTTTCCATTAGATGTTCTCCTGGTTTTCTGCAGTCACATTATTATTTGGAAGAGGTCAGAAGACAAGGAGGAGTTTGTGACCTTGTTCCTGCAACACCTGCCAGAGAAGCCCAGACCCGACTCACAAGGTAGGGCAGAACTGTTGAGTAACAAGCAGCCTGCATGAAGAACTACAGAGGGAAACTGAACTATAATTGTAGAAAAACCCACCCAACCCCTCAGTTTCCATTTTTCCTTTTCTGAATAGTACTGTGTCTACCATCACTCTGCTCTTCTACCTGCAGTCACTCTGCAGTGTGTACCAGACTCCCTCATTTACCAACCCTCATTGACTTGTCCTGTGCCCTGCCCTTGTTCACAGCAACTCTTGCATTCATGCTAGTAACTTGTTTGCCCCTAAGCTTCCTTTCACTCATGTCTTCCTTCAATTTTTCAGTCACGTTCCAGATCACCAAAAACTGAGTTGGTCATCTATCAAGAGGATAATTTCTCATCAGGTGTCAGACTTCTCTCTGTTGGATCTCTTCAGTCCCTTTTAGATAACTGTTGCTTCTCTTCATGCACCACTCTCTTTCAGTGTGACCATTAGCTCTTCTCTCCTGCTATAAGGTTGTTGTCAGTCTCCCACTCTGAATCGTCCCAAAATCCTCTGCCCTGATCTCATGCTTCAGACTTTCTCTGGTGGAAATCCTGTGACCAGGCTGACTTCCTCCATAATAAATCCATTCTGTCCTTGCTCAGCTCTGATTTTCGCAAACTGAACAACTATATTGCTCCCACATGAGGACACCCTGACAACTGTCATCTAACTCCTTCTGAAAACTGGTTTCATTTATATATATTTTTTCTCACACAGGACTTCACCTTTTCTGGTTTAGCTTTCACCTGAAACAATCAGTAAGCCTATGCTTGTTTTCTCTCTTTCCTCCTTCTGTGTCTTGTTCTTGAACAATTTCATCTGCATTTGATTCCAGCTACCATCTTTGATTCCCTGATCCCTTTTTCTATTGTGATTTGTTTCCTTCTATCCAAGTTAAAATTGTGTCATGTCTCTGTGATATGTCTTTATGGTGTCCAATGTTCAGCACAAGTTAGACTTGGGCTGGACTACTCTCTCTGCATCCAAATTATCTTTGTTGACCTTTCTGCATAACTTCTCTGAGATATTCTTCTCCCAACTAATTTGCCTGTTGAAGGTCTTCTCATCTGATTGCAACACCCCTGGTCTGGTCTAACCCCCTCTATCTCCTCTCATACTTATTCTGAATGGTGCTCATTTTTCATCACATCAACTTTCTTTTTGCCTTCCTCCACTACCTCTCCTTTTCTACTGTAGCAAGGAGCAGCAGCTTGCCTCTTCCTTCAGCACCATTCAAGGTTTCTTCCCTCTCCACCATTTCCTGTTGTTCATTTCCTCAAAAACAGCTCTTGTTCCAGTTGGTCCAAGATGTCCATGTCCATAACTGTACTTTCATGTCAGATACCCATGGTTCTTGAGAAAAGCTCTGCATGCATGCTGCAAAGTTGCTGAGTTGTTCTTCAAAAATCTTCCTTAGAGCTCTCCTTTGACAGGATGACCACTCAAAACCTCACTGAGGCCACTGTCCATGCTGATTCAGTCTAACTCTTTCCCTGCATTTTCACATTTCTCTGTAGCTATCTCTTGACTCTTTTCTTTATTGTTATTCTCTGTTTGTGCAGAGCCTTTCACTGTGGTCTCCTAGTCCATGACTTCTAGAGGATATGTCAATGCACTCAAGTAATAGAGAACATGAATACTGCAACCAAGCCAAAGCTCTTGGAAATCTTTGTGAGTCAGGGTGTTCAGAGTCTGAACCTAGCTCCAGCCACAAATTTTGCAATTGGCCTGCAACTCTGCAAAAGCTTTGTGTAAAACTCATATTGGAACATCCTTGAAATTAAGGGGTGGTGTTGGAATCCGCATCCAAATTTCACAGCTGTAGGTCACCTCTCAAACACAGATATTTGGAAGACAGTGAGGACTGTGCTGTAAGCAGCTACATTGGCGATGAGATATTGCTGCTGTTTTTTTGCTGTCTATGTTTTTTAAATGCTTGCTACAAGGACAGCTGTGAGGCAGATGCTGTTCTGAGTTCAGATGTGGAATGTTACAGGGTCACTCTGCTTACCTTATCATAAAAGAGCACGCGTTTTTGTGCTCTTCGTGTACTGGAAAACAAATTCATGACAAATACTGTATTGTGTGCAAGGGCTGGGGGTGGGGGAGAAGAAGGGAAGGGTATCTCGTCCTTAGGGGCTGCTGGTGCTAGGCACCACAAAAGAAAGCCCTGTTTGTCAGCCACACTTAGAGATACAGGCCCCAGCGTGAGGCACCTGCAGCAGCTTAAGGATGGCTCCGTGTGTGAGCAGTTGTGTGCCAGGGGCTAGGGTTTCTTGTCTGTCACACAGAGCCAGGAGGAATGGTGGAGCTAGACTATTGCAGCAAAGGAACCCAGGGGAACACAACCTGATGACATGGGGTGAGGAATTCTCAGATGCTTTTACAGGATTTCTGCAAGAGACAGAATATAGTGTGGTCCTAGCCTTTGGTCTGTATTGCTACCCACACACAAAAATATATATCCTGAACTGGTGATGGGGAATAGTTGCATTACAGGTTGTTGCTGGTGTTGTCAGCTGGGCAAAGTGAGAGTTTGAATCTGGAAACTGGATCTTGAGTGTAGAGGGAGTAGAAGGTGCTCAGAGCTGGCATAAATCCCACTGAAGAGGAGCTAAGACTTGGTGTGCATGATGAGGGACAGGATGATAAAGAGCAAGTGGGTTTGAAGCCTAACGAGACATGGGAGGAGGTGGCAGAACCAGAAAGCAGTGAGGATTCCTGAGCAAGGAAATCTGAGCTGGAAGGTGGGAGCTCTTGCGGGGCTGGGGTCTGCTGGCAGGGGAGCTGGGCTGCCAAGGCCACTATGGCTGTGCGGCAGGGGTATGAGTGACGGAATGGATGGCACGGTGAGGAAAGTCTGGCAGCAGGGCCAAAGGTAGGTCAGGGAGAGGGGGAGAGAGGCAGAAAAGGAGGAGGGGTAAAAAAGCCAGAAAGAAGAGATGCAGAGTTTTTCTCCACCTGACTCTTTTCTACATCATAAATAAGCTTTCAAGTCTGAAGAAAACCTTTGCCTTTTAATTCCCTGTGTCTTTCTTCCCAGTGTCCCCATGTCTTGGAAAATTGGGTGAGCTATGTGAGGGAGGATAACAGAGAGAGGATGGAAGAAGTCTTACAGCACTGGAATCCCACCAACTTGTCTGGGCAGCTGTTACTACTGATTATGTATGCTGTATTCATGCATGCTACATTTCCCATGTTAGCTGCATGGTTTGGAGCCTGCAGTTGCAGACAAAGGTTTTGGGCTGTGTTCTTTCAACTTACTGGCCTGTGCAGTTTGTTACAGGAACAGCTACAGATTCCAAGGCACACGATAGATGAGAAACAGTAAAAATGGAGACTCATGCCTACTTGCTTGTCTGCCTAATATATCTGTCTACCCTTTGTACTTATATAGTTTCCTTCATGGTAGGGTCTCTGCACCTGTATAAGTTGAACACTGAACGTACTTGGCACAGGCATGAATATGGAAACATTGCCCACTGCCACATTTGTGCAGACAGTTGCCAAGACAAATACGGGGTTGTATCCTGCTGCTATTCAATGCACAGAACTGCTATTAGGAGTCAATGAGAGTTCTGCATAAAAAATCAATGGAAAGATTTGACCCCTTTCAAATGGAGCAGTTTGTGGTATTTGCACTACCTTTGTTGTGCACAGAAGATAAACCCCACATTTTTTTCCTGACTACCCCTTATTGCTAGCATGCCCTTTGGAATGTGCTTTTTCACCCCACTGTATCTAACTAGCATCATGAGATTGTTTTCAATAAAGGCACAGTAAAACCATCCGGGGGGGGGGGGGGGGGGCTGGTTGGCTTTTTTAACACACTTATAAATATTATTGCTGATTATTCACATGTGAGCTCTCTGCATGGTATATTTTAAACTATATTAGAAAAATTCAGAAATAGAATAAACGTGTTATTAAACATGTGGGGATACCATCATTACACCTACGAGTAAAAATCACTGTCTGAAATCACCTCAGAGGGATGTGGACTGAAAGAAACTGCTAGTTTGGCTGGTGGTTTAGAGGATGTTCTATTGCTGAGCTACTAAATAAATCCCCTTTTGCCCTGCACTGCCTCCAGCAAGCCCTTAGCCTTCCCCACTCTGTCTTCCCCACACTGTTTCTCTATTTTTCCTCATAATCTCAGCCCTGATTCTCTTTTTCCCATTCTTCTGAATGTTGAAGTCATGACCTTTGTGGTTTATAGGCCACAAGAGACTGAGCTAAATGTGTTAGCACAGAGTCAAAACAAGTAATAGCTGGCCAATTAAATTAATAATCCATATTGTTACAATGTTTAACCACGGCTGTTTCCTCAGTGGTCTGTTTAAATCACAGCCAAGTCCTGACCTATTAAAATGAATAACTGGAATTATGAGAAACTCCATTTAATAAACACAGCAAGGAACGCAACACAATCGGTATGAAATATTTATTACCACTTTAAGCAGCAGCTAGTTGAGATTTAAGATTGGATTAATGAAGGGGTTTTAATTTCTGGCTAAGGATAGAAAGCTTAAACCTGGAACATTTCCTCAATTTCCGGGTATGGCTTTGCAATGGGCAAGATTCGAGATGGGAGCGTACGATTTGATTCATGCTTTCCCCTTGCAGAGCTCTCTCCAGACACGTTCGATGCAGGAGGAGATCAAAGCAAGCAGGCTCCAGACAAGTGGCTCAAGTGGCTTGAAAAAACTCAGGGGAATAAGGGCTGGAGCACTAGACATGAGCCTTTGGATTTTAAAATGAGCACTCCTGCCAACCACCATCCTATGGAGAGCAATGTTAATGGAAGGCTGGTACATTCCCAGTGACAACGGCTCGTGTGCATGCATTTTTTTGCAGTATGTCTCAGGGCTAAAGGAGAGGGAGAGAAAAATCTCTTCTCTCTGAAATTTGTCAGACAAAATCTTAAGCTCGGAGCAAACCTTTATTGTTTTAAATGGCCCAAGTACTGTTTTTCTCAAGTGCAGAACTACCAAGGTTTGGCTATTTTTATACACGTTGTATGTTCATCTTCAGGGTTTCTCCACTCAACACAAAAGCAACTGTTCTTCTTCGATAGAAATTAAAATGTTTCCAGGGTTGAAAAATAGTCTACCATGCCCAAGCTCAAATGAGGATATTATTTTGCTTTTGTTTTCTACTCCTTCTGATGTAGTAACACTGAGCAGGTTAATAACGTGCAAATCCTGGCACAATGGAGCTGTTTGGAGATACTGTGTCAAGGGGCCATGTAATAATTGCTTTGGACTACACAGACACCTGGAGCATCATCTCTGCGATGATGGATCCTTCCCATCATTTCCACCATAATGGTTCCACACCATAAATTGTCATGATCCATCAGAAAGGCTCTGATGCATTAAACCACTGCCCTAATTTGAGTAAATACAGACTGCTGCCATTGCCTCCAAGGATCTCATTTTCAGCGTGTGCTGTGATGATACCAAGAATCATACACATTTTCTTCTCCCCTCCCTCATTTGATTCTTAATGAATAGCCCCAGCCTGAGAGCTGGAGAGGCAGAAGGCTTTTGCACAGCTACAGAGAGCAGGGCCACAGAGGAAGCAAGCTCTTCTATGCTCTTCCTATAACACACTCGAAGGCCGAAGCTGGCAAGACCTGTGACTTGGGATAGTATAGTTTCAACACCCATTCAGCCCCGTGGATAAGCCAGCAAAACCCCTTAGCCTCTTATTCTGGCAGCCTCAGCTATGACCCTGATTACATCAACAGCTCTTTCATTTGCACAAGGTGGTAGACAAGCATTTCATCGTGTTCTCAGCATGTGTTTGTCCCACACATCAAACCGCTCAGCGGAGGGATTTCTCCTGGCCGTTGTTTCCCGGTGCAAGCCAGTTGAAGATTTCTGTGGTGCAGCACCAGACTTCAGAGACTGAGCAAAGTCTGAACGCTGGGCTTACGCAGCCTCTGCAATGCACAGCAGCCAAGAGGAAAAGCAAGCAGATGATGCCCTGGTGGTCACTCAAAAGCCAATGGCAAAGACAGGACATAACCCCAAATTTCTAGGTGCTTTCTCTTTGTCTCAGATTTCTGTTGGGAAATATGTTCACATGACTGCATTAACTTGGGATATTCCCAGTGCTTTAAATCTGAACTGGATATTCTTTCTTAACTGGCTTCCAGTGTTGTAAATATCTTCACTTCTCTGCATTGTTAATGAAAGCAGTTTTGTTTCCCTGCATGGGTTTGTTTCTTTTTTTTTTTTTTTTTTTTTTTTGTGTAAGGACATCTCCTAAATTGTAAGAAGTTAAAGAAATTTCTGTGGACCTAAGGCAATGAGCTCCCTCCTTCATGAGAAAATTACACCTCAGGCACTTCCCTGCTGTCTTGTGTAAACATCCTCATGCATGCGAGTGCTACTGTGCTCACGCACAGGATATTCAGCGTACATGGCGTGCAGCAACACTGCGTCTCCAGAAATACGTAGCAAGTTATTTATGTCCTGAACTGTATGCAAAAACTAACGTGAATGGATGTGACATGGCTCAGCTAGGTCTTCAGTGTCTTGTGCCTGGCACGACTGGGGACAGCTCTACCACCAGAAGTGAACTTTGGCTCAGGAAGTTACTCCACAGTGCATGTGGGCGAGCTGCCTGTTGGAGAGAGAAAGCACGTCAGCTTTTAGCTGGCATGGGCGAGCTCTGCTGCCCTGATAGCCCACATGCTTGTCTTGCGGGAATCCTATGAAAATCTGCCAGTCATTACGCCTTCCAGGATCAGGAAGTAAAATTACGGTTCTTTGTGTTATCTCACTGCAATTTAATTGGTTTATTCTGTGTTTTCCTTTCTGAGCCTTTAGCCTCCATTTCACGTTTTTGTCCCTTGCTTTTCTTTCTACTGTTTCCTTCAAGGCTCCCTCCAGAAAGAAGGGCACAACCATTTGAGAGTTTAAACCAGAACATTTCTTTGACATCATGTTACCTCATCTCATTTTCCCAGGTTTCCCTCCTCTTGTAGCAAGCTCAGGTCCTCAGAAAGCCCTTTATGTTGCTTACATACCCAGTACATAAATTTTAATCTGGGCATATGTACCTGCTCCCAGCTGCAGCTCAGCCTTCCCCAGGCAGCTCGTCATCTCTCCCTGCGCTCCCCTACCTGCATGTCTCAGCTGAATGCTCCCTCTCCAGACTCAGACTGAATAAGGCATGGCAAACTGAGCAGTTTAAATGTTATGACCTTGTTTGGTGGCCTTGCTCCAACTGGCATGGGTACCAGGGGGGTCCCACTAGCTTTTGAGGTACTGTGGGTGTTTGTCCTGTACCCCAGGGTTGTACCCAAGTGGTCCCTGTGACCCCTCACTAGTATGATGAACACCCCAAGCAGATGAAGGGACTTTCCCAAGACCTTGCACTGGACATGGCAGTCTGGGACCTCCCTCGTCCCAGAGCCTCTTCCACAGTCCTGAGAACCATGATCTCTCCCAGCATGCTTGAAAATTGCAGAGCTCTAGGGAATGGGCAGATTATATATAGGGCATATTTCCTGGAAGACAGAAATTGATGTTTTTATTTAGACTTTTAACAGAATTACCATGGGAAATGAGAATCTACTGGGCTACCTTGCAGGGAAATACATGTGTGAATTTTCCCTGAGCAAAACCCCTGTCCAAGTTAGGGTATTTTTCCTGTTTCCCTTTGCCGCTCACACAGAGTATCTTCCACTACAGACTGTTGTTCAGTGCAGTGTCACGAGCACCCATGCAGAAGCTGCTGGCGCCCTGAACATGGTATTTTAGAAATCTCATCTCAATAAGGTTGTGGGACACAATGCTTAAAATATCTGTGGTGGCTGGAATGAGGTGTCCTAATGCTGGCCAGCCCAGGGGAGCTGAGCCGGTGTCAGCAGTGGGAAGAATGTCCTGCAGAACTCCTCTGGAGCGGGGAGGGAGCCTGGGAATTCTCTGCCTGGCCACATTGATGCTGCACAAGTTGACCTGGGGAAGAGCTACTCTGAAGTTTAATGAAGACAATAATTAGGCTTCTGTGATGATCAGTGGACATCAGCAGCAAGGCAGAAGCAGGTCTCGTGCTTGAATGTTGAATTGTTTTTCTAAGGTGATAGAAAAAGCACCTGGGCTTTGCCTCAGTGTTGGTCTCCAAGCCAGTAGGGTGCTATATAGCATCCCTATGGAGGACCAGTCATGTGGCAACCTGAATTTATTCTGTGCCTATTTCTCCCTATCATCCTTCAGTGATTTTCCTTCCCCTTTAATATGAAATTTCTAGGAAAGCAAAATTTGCCTGAGTCAAGTTGGTTATGAAGTGTTTCAGAACCCTTGCTAGCAGCTCGTTGTTCTGGTTCGCTTGTTGCAAATGAGCTTAATGGAAACATAAAAGGCAGGTCAGAGCAAAAAAAATGAAAAACTGTAAAAAGTAATGAAAAAAATTAATCAGATCCACATAATTTGAAGACAAATATTGTTATTTAATTCCACTGTTCACTTTTGGAGTGTGTTAACTTAGATGTTGTTATTTTTAAAAGGAAGTAATATGACATCCCATTTAATTTCCTCTGAAACAAGACAATCTGGCTTACCAAATATAGCCTGACAAAGAAAAACAGAAATTTCCTGATCAAAGATCCAAGAGTGCAGTGCTCCACCTTAAATCCCTCCCACCTATTAGGCCCCCCTTTAGACAAGACAGAGAAACAAATTTCTCACACATCAATGATGCCTCCATAATCAATTTCAAATAGCCCCTTGCATAGGGATGCAAATCTTAGCTTTCTCTTAATAAAGCATTTTAGAAGATGGATGTACTGATCTGATATTATTAAACGAAAAGTGGTCTCTTTTTAATCTAGAGATGCAGGGGCGTTAGTAACAGAGTGAATCAAAGGCCTGGTCTCTTTCTCTTCCTAATTATCAATAGTGTTTTATAATCTTATTAATATTGATACACAGTATACTGAAGATCTGTTAACGTATAATGTATGTGGAGGATAATTAACGAGATCCGAGTCAGATCAATCGCCTATTTGACAGCAAACGGTGTGTGGCTTATAAATTATACATATGCTAGGTATGGCTAGAAATGTTTAAAGTTTCAGTCCAATCCTTCCAGTACAGCACTGGGAAAACTGATGAACTTAAAGGCACAGTCCCTTGCCTGTTAGGTTTATACTGTACACTCAGAGGAATAACTCTTATTTAAAAATCAAAGAGTTCCATTAACTGCCAAGATCTCAAAGCAGCACAGAAAACACACCTTCTCCTTGTGAAGTGCAGCTAAACAAAAGGCAAAATCTTGTAAGAAAAAGGATGATTAATAAAAGTGAGGTAATTTTCCTTTTGATTTCTGAGAGGAGGTAGCATGCAGGATGTTCCAAATGACAGAAATGATCCCACATCTTCACACTGGCCTTTAACAAGGTTAGACTTGCTAGTGCAGTAAATACAATTAATAATCCCAATTAATATTGCATGTTTTGGTAGGTTTGAGAGCATGAAAGCTTTCCACAGATTACTCTTCACTCCCCAAAGCAGACGCGGTGTGATGAGACGAAGGGATGGAAATGTGGAAATAAAACTTTCCTTTTTTGTTGTTGCAGAGCTCCTGATAAGCATGGGGCTGAGATGAAAGGAGGTGTCAGGTTTAACAAAAATAACATATTATTATTATTAATAATTTACCTCAGGGGTATGACCCAGTGCAATAATGACTGCTTGAGGCTGTGAAACTTCACCAATGTTGTGAAAATGGCTCAGACTTGCTCAGCTTTTCCACAGTAGACCTAGGGGCAAGTTCATCCATGGTGTGAGGAGATGTGATTCCCGAGGTGGAGACACTGCATCAGTCCCTTGTGTTTCATGTAGGAAGGCTTGAATCAGATTAACTAGCTAGAAATTCAGCTTCCTTTGGAATCAAACTTCTACTGATGTCAATGGGAATTTTGCTTGAGGGAAAACATAGGCAGTGCCATGCCAGATCATGCCTCAGATAGGATATACTTCATCCAGTGCCCTCTCTGACAGGAATCAGCACCCAGTGCTGTGGAGAAAGACATAAACTGAGACTGTACTCAGCCATAGTGTGGATAAATTCCCTCCATAGCACATCCTGGACTATGCCCATCACTGGGCAATGCAGGGAGGACAGAGTTGGTTGCTGCAGTCGTCTTGGTTGTTCTCAACAACAAATACCTCGCAAACCTGCCTCACAAGAAACTTTTCAATAGGTATCTTTGGGTCAGAATCCAGCAAGATCTTGTTGTGCCTTACCTCTAAAAGCAAATGATTTATCCACAAAGATTGATTGGGGGTGGGGGGTGGGGTGTTGGGGGGGTGTTTTCCTTTTTTTTTTTTTCCATGAACCACTATATAAGCCTGTATAAATAGTCCTCTTTTTCTGAAGCAAGCCAAGTGCTCTTAGTGGCACCTGCGACAACATGACAGGCACCAAACTTGTCCCTAAACACAGCCTTTTTTGAAGCTAGAGATTCAAATCCACCCAACCTACCCCTGGAAACCCAATTATCCTCAACAGCACTACCTGAAAACCAGTTTGCACAAGCTGACAGTTCGTTTGTAATTAAGCTTTTAAGGTATGACTGTGTGAGCTTGTGCCTGTTGCAACAGAAGCCCTGATGGACAGACAGGAGCCCCAGCTGGCTACTGGTGGCAATACCTGGATACTGCAGAATTGCTTGATGGAGACTCTCAGGGTTAGCAAAGCTCTTCCTGAGTCATTCTTTGTACAGCCCTTGTAGGGCCATCTCAGTCAAAGTGGCCAGCCTGTCTGTGGTGTGGTGAGTAAAAGATTTGCCTTGTTAAGGTAAATGGGGGAAAATTGGTCTGCGCTTTGCCAGGTGAAGTGTTAAATACAGGATCCGTCACAGGGAAGGGCAGGAAAGGCTTGCTAGCTTACAAAGGCCATTACTTAATGGCCATGCCGTCCCTTGAGCCAAGGTTTAAAGTAAATTATTTAAATTATAATATTATGCCCTTTCCCCTGAGAGGTTCACAGGGCCTCAGTAGCATGAATGAGTGAATGCTCATAGCCTCCAGATGAGGCAGCTGCGGCATACAGGAGCTTGGGTCGGAGTGCTCAAAATGGCCGTAACTTCAGAAAAATGGACCCCAAGCTGAAAGGAGCAACAGTTTTGATACAAGTGAATTCCTTGCAGTCTCTCAAGATGAGTCAGTAGCTAAATCAGGTAAAACTGCTCTGGTCTCCTGACTCTCCAGCACTGTGTTTGAACCATTAGACTCATGCTTCCTTTTGTCCATTAGTGGCTTCATTTCTGTCTCATAGCATTAATTCAAGTTATGCTGCTTGCAGTGCTCCATATAAATGAGTTTAAGACCACACAGGTTCACAGGAATCGGTGTGGTCAGGAAATGCTATTCTCTCTCACTCACACCTTCCCATAAAGGATCCACTGGAAGATTTTTAATTGTAGCCTGTCCCCTGATCAAGTTACTGGGGTGGTCACTGCCTGGACAGATCTGGGCTTACCTGTCCCCTCAGCCTGCATCTTTGTCATGCTCTCTAAGTTGCCTTCGTTCCTATTTTACACTTACCTTTTTTGTTCCATTTTCTTGACACAGTTTAGCCTTGGTTAACTATATTGAAATCATGTGTCAAAAATATTCTTAACTGTAGGTCAAAACTGCTTCCCCATTTAAGTGCTCTAATCATGCATCTTTGCTGAATCTTTCTCAATGGAAAGTCGACATCAGAAGTCTCCTCTTTGTCCCTCTTTTCCCCCAGACAGGGATATCCATCCATAAGTGCTGTGACCATATTACATTATCCTCCACGATTTCCAAGTGAAAAAAAAAAAAAATAATAATGAGCTAATTTTTCAAACCCAGACCCTTGAAGGAAAGACCAAAGTATCCCATTTGGATATTCACTGGCTAATGTCAGTCCAGGAACCGGTCTTTAAACACCATTCTGTAACACAAAACACAATGAAGTAACGTTAAAGATAGCAGGAAAATTGAGGTACAAATCAGCTACAGGAAGGAACAAATTAACAGTAGGAAGGAAGCAGCAAGTTCAGATAGCGGGGAACTGTGCTGGTTTGCAATGCCTGGAATGAAGACATCCCCCTCCTTCCCAAAGCAGGCTCCAGCAAGCCCACGGGCTAGGCTGGTCTCATACTGAAAGGCTGTGAGATTTTTATCGCCCAGCCAGCATCACCCTGAGGCCATGAAAACGGCGCTGTTGGATAGTATTTTGGAGAGCTAATTTCACAACACTGAGTTTTTTCATGCAAAATTGAGGATGCATATGCCGTTTATAGTGCTTTTGGTTACAAGGTCAGCTCTGGAGTACCCTTCCCACTGACCCATCCCTACCAGCCTAGGAAACCAGCTCCATGACCAAGAGACTTGGTAGATCAAATCTGGAGGTGATGGGGGCAGACTCTGGTCCTCACCCCCCAAGGGCAAGATTTGGAGCAGCAGCCAGCAGCCAGGCTCCCTGCCTGGGCTAGGAGCTGCTTGGGAAGCTTGAAGTCGTCATCTGCCCAGGAGGAGCTTTTAGGACCAAAGAGGTCAGCTGAGCAGTGCTTTTTCTTGACTGTCCTACTGCTCCTACTCTCCCATACACTCTTCTTTTGTCTGCTCTAAACTGCAGTTAAATGTTCATTACCAAGTCATGGAGTAAGCAAGGAAAATTAGGACACTGAGTGCGTGGAGGCAGAGAGGGGAGGCAAGGGCCACAAGGAGATGGCACTACTGTACCACCTCCAAGCCATGGGTACCTCAATGTGTTGCGTCCTCAATGTGTTGTGTCCTCCCCATCTTTTTGCAAACACTGCCTTTGCACCTACGGCTCTCCTTTCTCAACGTAGCCCCCCAAAACATAAGGGCAAACAGAGAGGAGAAAGTGTGGAGCCTGGGTGCGAGGGGAGGGTGTGCAGGGGCTGTAGCCACCCCAAACCCCCACCCTGCCAGAGGCAGACTCATCACCTGTGAAGCATGGCTGCCTGTAAGGATGCTCTTTCCTCAGCTAAACCACACTGAAATGTCTCCTTGTCTTATGTCCTGTCAAGGTTTTGCCAGAGGATGTCAAAGTACCAATGTGACAGAGTCTGCATCCTACCTCTAGGTACCCCAATTTATATTCCAGTACCTTTCTCAGCAATTTATGATAATATGCCAGATTTTACACCTGAGAGGCTGAGGCCCTGGCATATTTTCCTGTCTGCCAACTGTCACGAATGGAGGTGGGAATGGCGAAGCCTTCATCAGCCAACGCTATGCCAGTGGGACCTGGGTGTGCCAGACCCCCGAGGTTGCCGTACCTGCTTTCACGTCATCAGTTTGTTTAGATTAAACTGTTGCAACTTCCCAGTCTGTAAAAATCCTCAAGGATTTTGATTTAAATCTTTTAAGGTTGAAATGTTTTCCCCTCCCTAAAGAAACACTGTTTTACAATGAGATAAGTTTAATGGGGAGTCCATAAAGCAGAGTTAAGAACCTTGGCAACATCCAAGGGTAAAACACACAGGTAGTAAATGGTTTGCAGATTGCATCATTTCCTGGAGTCCTTGGACAGAGTGTCTTTACATCTTCTTGGGTTCAAGAATGGTGCTTACAATTTTATCAAAAGTCAGAGTACGTTTTTAAGGAGCTCTGCCTAGCCTGGAGCACTGACATTTGAACAGAGTAAAAATGATTTTCAGAGAAGAGGTGCGTGTCCTGGCTGCGGTCTGGAGACTGACCCATCATCTCACAGTATTTCATGTCCCACGCTCTGCATCGACTTTGAAGGTAATTACAGGCCCTGGCCGCCTTCACGCAGAGACACTTTATAATCAACCTGGACTGCTCTAGCAAATACTAGCAGAGTGTATTAAAGATCCATGCATTTCCCCTAGCTAGTGCAGTTAACTAAGAAGCTTTACTTATTGAGTAAAGCTGGAATTTTACAAAAAGCTCATTTCCCAAGTAGGCAGCGAAGGAAGAGAGCAGAAATTTTAAAGGCCTCAGCACACTGGGTGCTCACTGAAAACTAAGTCCTTTTGAGAATCTGACTGTTAAGGTGTCACCATGGGAGTTAGCAGAAGCATTGAGTACTTGAGAAAAACAGACCTGAGTTTCATTGCCTGCAGGTATACTTACCTAGAGTTTCTTTCTTAGGATAAGACTTCAAGAGAAAGTGGCTCTAACATAGTGGCTTGCTGCTCTCTCCTTTCTTCCCCCTCCCTTCTCACTCTTCAGTCAGGCAGTTCAGCTCACTCAACCACTAGAAAACTATTCACTTTTATTGCCAGTTGAGTTTTCTACCCTGTGGTGGGCTGTTTCAAAGAAGTGCTGAGCCTGATGCAAGGGATGTGGTGCACAGGAAGGAGAGGTGGTGTCGGGAAAACCCTCTAAGGTCGGTTCAGTCCACGCTCTTCTGCCACGCTGTGTGATCCCACTGAAACATTATGAACCAGCACTGCTGCTGAGACGGATGGCCATGGAGGCTCTGGTAGCAGCTGGACTGCTCTGAAAAGATGGCATAGATTATGGCTGCTTGAAATCTTTTGAAAAACTGGCACTAGCAGAGAGAGAAGGAAGGTGTCAACTCAAGTTGGCCTAATTCCACTCTAAAATCATATTGTAGCCACTTATGTACAATACAGACACTATTTTGTTTCCCTTCTTTTACGTAGCTGTGGACTTGAGGGCAGATCAATTGTTTTCTGTCTTTAAATTCTCACAGAACCAAAAGAATGATTTTTCCATTCACTTTCTAGACGCCTTATTTTAGGGAAAGATGCAAATACCCCACAGAGGCTTTGTGGTAACTAAACAAAAGCAATTCCTCTCTTACTACCAAGACCAGCAAATTAGAAGTTAAGAGTCCTCTTTTTCTATCCATTTACCACTCTTTTAATCCTCCTCCCCATCTTTTCAAATCCTTGAGGGAAACAGATGAGCTTTAAGCATGCCCCGGAGGTCGCTGTAGATGTATGTTTGTACATACACATTCACTGGAACCTTTGCACTTCACTAATCCATGCAGGTCATGATGAGCATACAAACCCCAGCCACCTCTCCCCTCAGCAAAGATTTACTAGTCTATGCAGAGTGAAGACACTATTGTTAAGACTACATTGACCTCTTGAAAGGTATTATAGAATATTCACTCATCTCCTGTGAATGGAGGCACATAAATTAATGAAGTACCTTTCATGTCATAATTCCTAAATTCATTTGTTTCACAAATTGCAGGACTCACTGTAACCAGCTGACTCATTGAAAAATGCAATACAGTTTTGGAAGATAAACTAAGTAGATAGATACTGAGTTAGTAAACATGATGCACATATCAAAATGCTATCTGTGAAATAATTGCAAAGTCACAGATAAATCATTTTATCAGGCACCTTTGCCTTCATGTGTTTTGCTGTTCACCAAGGGCTCAATCTTATCCCTATACAAATTACCAGCATTGGAGCTTTGTACTTTTGAAAAGAGTGAAATTATGGCTGTCATGGTAATCAGTGAGAAAATGCACTTAAATTTAAGGGGGCGGAATGCGAGTGAGTCCTTGAAAGCCCTCAAGTACCACAGCTAAAAAATGGAGATTTTTCAAACCTGCCACAGAATTAAGAACCATAATCCGCTAAATTTCAAGGGCAAAAAAATGTACACATATTGTGATATCTGTGTAATGAATTTGTAAGGACTACGGTACAACACTGCTTGACATTTTTTCCATTTATACTACAACTATGATCAATTTACTTGGACTTTCCAACTAAAGTCCTGAAAGCACTTACACTTATGTCTGTTTTTCACTTCTGTGGCTAATCCTTTTGAAGTCTTTGGATCTAGTTGTTGTTGTAAAGCAGAGCATGTGCATAGGAAGAAGGTCTAAGCATTTACGAGACTACTGACAAGAGTTTTGTACTACTGGAAGAAGATACCAAGCTTTTGGTGAGGGTGGTCACACACTGGAACACGCTGTCGAGAGAGACTGTGGCATCTTCATCCCTGGAAATAGCCAACCCCCTGGGCAACCTGCTGTAGCTGACCCTGCTCTGAGCTGGGGGGATTGGAGTGGACGATCTCCAGAGGTGTCCATTCAGTGATGATCTGATCTGTGTGTGCTTTAGAATCAGAATGAGATTAACATTTTGTGTGCTAAGAATTGCTGCAGTGTTACACAAATATGATGAGGGCGGTGTAACATACATTGCAATGTTTCTCTCCTTTGAAAATCAGTGTTTGATATATGGCTGTTAGAAAGAGGTATTTTTTTAAAAAGCAAACACACTCTCTCAAATACATTTCTTGGGCTTTTTAGATCTCTTTCCTTAATGCGCACAAATGCTAAGCACCATTCCACATTCATGTCGATATAACTATTGACATCTTTCTTGTTGTTTTCCTCTTCTTCTATTCTCTGTGGTATCAGTCTTGCCAACTGCTCCTGAGATCTTTGGTTATGATCTAGCAAAGCCCTTAAGCGCATGCTTAACTTTAAGAATGCAAACAGCCTTTGTGAATTCAGCAGGACATTTCCTTTAACTGCTCTGCTGGGCTGGGGCCAAAGTCCTCAGTGCTCTATATACAGATCGAAATATAATAATTCACACACAGTTAGTTAGAAAATCACTGCAGAGTGTAAAATAAATTAGAACAGATTTTTCCCAGTCCTTTCATAGAATTTGGCCATGAAACACTAAAAAATTCTACCATTTCTGAATATAGTTTATAAATTAATGGCATTCAATTCATCAACATATGTCATGGAAAATATCTGGTTTATACACAAAGTTACTTTCACATGCACATTTTTTTCTCTCCCTCTCACTCTCACTCTCACACGCACACACACACTTATGAGACTTAGGCCTGCTTGACTCTTTCTTATGGATTGTGTTCCTCAGCAAATGTCATAACTCATAGCTTCTTCTAAAGTTCAGAAAATCTGCACAAATTGCTAGGTAAAAGTTCATGATACTTTAAAGCTCTTAAAAAACATTTTGGGGGTAGCTGTACAGAAGTTTACCAGCAGTCTGCAGATAAGCACAAACAAGGCAGAGATGCAAACATGAGACCAACCTAGCAGGGTCAGGCCAAAGGTCTGAGTTCTTGCTATACCAGGTACCCAGATAAGGGCACAAGAACAGGGCAAATGTACTGTGGCATTTATATATCCCAAGTTTATTCACTCAACTTCCAGCAACTGACGGCTCAGGTCTTCCCAAGCCAGAAGTGGGATACCAATATTTACTAGTACATTAATTTTTTAATGTTTATAATATCCTTATTTTATCTAGTCTCTTTTTTAATTTGTGTAAACTTCTGACACTCACAAAATCCTGTGGCAAGGAGTTTTACAACTTAATCCAGTCTGTGAAGGAGTACCAACAAACACTTGCCATTTGTTGTGAACATGCTACTTGCTCATCTCTCGTGCAAGAACTAGGGGCAGCAAATGAAACAGCAGTTCATTATTCACTTTCCCTGTGCCATTCATGATTTTATATTCTACTGTAGCATCCCCCCTCTGCCAGCTCTTTTCTTAGCCAAAAAATCCTCCTCCATCTAATCATTCCCCTGTAACATTCTTTGTACAAAGGAAGAGTTGATGTGCTGGAACAGGCAAGCTGTCTGCTTCAGCAAGGTGCTTCTAGGTGAATTTGAACTCCCAGGCTAACGAGATCTGGACCAAGAGATTTTACCAAGTGTGATTGCTTAAACTTTTGCACTGTGGTAATGAACAGCTCCTCATGCATCTACTAGAGTCTGCATGCCGTTAGTTGTGAGCTGTAAAATAATGCCATACATGAAAGGCAAAAGTAAACCATCCTTCCTTTTACTGCTAAAATGAACCCTTAAGTGAACAAAAATTTCTCAAAATTGTATAAAGCATTCTGCTGGTTTTAAGAACAAGAGCTTGTGTCCCTTTTTGTATCATTTAAGACACAGCAGTGGAAGATTGAATGGTGGAGGTGAGGCCAGTTTCTTCCTTGATGTATTTACTGCAAACTTTCTCTGTGAGTTTTTGCATGGTTTGTGGGTGCACGTGTGTGTGTGTTAATTCATTGTACACTACCCTAAGGTTTAGGCAGAAGAACTGGCCAACAAACTGCATGACTACTAAAAAAATTAATTATGCATTTCGGATAAATAACTGAAAATAGTAAAATAAATTAACAAAAAACCCCCAGCTTTTTTACGTCATGCTGAAATTCCTCTTAGCAGAGTATTGTACATATTTAAGACTGCAAGATTATCTCCAGCTCCGATAGCTGATATGCACCCATGCTTCCAGATGAGTCTTCTCTTCTGATAAAGACAGTTATTGTTAACCTGATTTGCATTTCTCATCAGCTGTACTTATTGTTGCATTTGTTCCTACAGAATTTGTTCAAGTCTGCAAGGCCTAAATAGCAATTCCTGCTATAATGCTTTGAGACCATGAGATGTGTTGCTGAAACAACTAGAAGAGCAGAGGCTAATGCACTGCCTTTGTTTGTAAGTGTGTTAATTTACGCACCTCAGTTAATCCAGTACTAAAATGGAATGAAATCTAGGCTCCATGAATGCCAGCAGCAAAACTCACACTGACATCAAGGAGGTCAGGAATCTACTGACTTCTGCCCTGCTAAGTGTTGCAAATCCATCTGTGCCAATTGTAAAATGACACATGAGATAGAAACTCAAGGATTCAATCTCAAAACTTGGTGCTGCTCTATGGGAATCTGTAACTCTTACATTGTGTCTCCTAATGGGCATTCTTTCTCCTTTTTTTTCTTGGCTGCTTTTGAGTGCTTCTGGTGTGCCCAAGCAGGGTGAGCACTGGCTGTGCATCCAAATGTACCAGGTACAGTGTGTCTGCACTAGGATGCTAATGAATGTTGGCATCAGGCGACTGGCAAGGGAAAAGCCCTGCAAGAAAAGCCTTTTCTTTAAAAAAGTTCTTCTGTGCCCCATGTCTGAGGGACAGAGTTTAGTGCATGTCCAACGGGTTGCAGAATTTCTCATCACTGTGCCTGAGAATTTGTGTCCTGCCATCAAAATTGTTGGTCTAAAATTTGCAAAATGATCTGGAAGTGTCAGCTCTTCAAAACATCGGAGGTGCACCTGGTATCTGCTCTCCACTCTCCAATGGTCAGGAATCCAGTTTAATGCACTTGACTGAATATGAGTCTCTGGGATAAGTCTCTGCTGTCCCACATGAATAACAAAATCCCATCAGATTTTTTCATAGGGTTCACCTTAATCTCCTTAGCTAAAACACAGTGATGCTATCCTCTGTTCTAGCCATGGCTCTGCTTCCTTTGTGCAATGTATAAATACAAATATATTCCTCTTGCATTAAGAAGGTGTACTACAAATGTTACATATTGAGAGGTAGGACAGATCAACTCAAAGGTAACAGAGGGTAGCATGGATACAGTTCCTACAAGACTCCAGACCAAGCCAGACTTGGTGTCATTAACTATCATTAGCACTTGGAGCTTAGACAATGGCATATTTAAAGTACATGGTGGCTTCAATTTACTTCCTAGTGGGCAAGTGTCCACATGACAAAAGCACCGTTAGAACTGGCAATAAGTGGTACCTTGGCAGCTTACCCAGAGCAACTGATGGAAAGGAACGGAAGACAGGGACACTCTCATGTTTCTAGGAGAACGTTTCCAAGATGGGTTTGTGACAAACTCATGGGGAAGCCAACTGTCCTGCCACTTGGCCTGTACTGCTAAGGTGTTAGAGCATGGCACCGTTCCCATTCCCTAAAGACATGTTTAATCTTTGACGAGGTAGAGTGTTTGATAGCAGTGTTGTTTACATACGCATGTGCTCATTTGAGCTGAGGTGTGCTGCACTGTTAATGCCATATGACTCACTGAATGGTCTTCTGAACTCTTCTGACAGCCTTTTACTGCTGAACAGAGAGAAAAATGGCCACCTTTTAATCACTAAGCCCTGTTTTCTTAGAGGTAGCTCTGTCCACAAAGATACTGTCTATGAAATCCTTTAGTCACAAGAAATAAAGCCAATGATTGATTTGTATTCTGCAATGCACCCTCTGGCTAAAACCAAGTTATAAGTACCAAATGGTTGAGACGGGGCTTGTGAAAGGGCAGTTATATGAGTGGCACTAGAAGAAAAATGTTAATAAAGGCCAGTCCATTGAACTGAGGTTAAATACTTTCATACTTCTCAACAAACCCAGAAATGTCCCTGAATTCTCATTAAAAAATGTTCTTCATAATCTGATGTTTTACCTCATTAAGGAAGGGGGATCTTGAGGATCAAGAAGTATCACTTTGCTGAGAAGAAATAAAGGTAACAGGGATATAGCTTAAAAAAATCCTTTATTCCTTTCATTTTCTTTAAGCACTTGTCTTGCCTTTTTGTTCATTTGTCTGGGCTTATTTTATTTTTAAAGTTTGGTTTTTTTTTTTTAAATGAGTGAACTTGAAGAAGTTTGGAGGCTTGTCCCTAATTGTGTGCAGGTTCATTTGTTCTCCTGAGGCAGAGCCAAGTGGGGAGGGCAGCCAGTCCTCCCACTGTCATGTCAGGCACCAGTCCTACCACCAGCTCCGCTCACCCTCCCTCTCCCACACGAGTGCCCTCTGCAACACCCCCTGGGAACAGCAGAGTCTAGTCCCAAATAAGTATTTGAGGCTTTGGGGTTTTCCAGACTGGGCTGGAAGACTCGGGTATTCCAAGTATATTCCAGCACCATCCTGCTTCCAGGTTAAGAATGGGCAAAATCCCAATATACTGGGAAAGGACTTAGCAAAAGCCTGTGGGTCTTTGAGTTGTGGTTTGGGATGTCATCAAGTCTGGCCGACCAAGAGTTAGCTTGCAAGAGTTTATACTAGGCACACAGTACAAACCTTGGGTTTAATCCAGGCATTGTGTGCCTCACTGGTGGGATTTTAGATCTGGCAGTTTGGTTTATCCACAGTTTTCATCTGTGCCACTCAGTACAACCTGGGCTTTGGAACACTTTGAGGATGCTAACACTTCATCTCTAATGTAAGCACATAGAAAGTCCCAGGGAAGTTTGCTTTGTATTATCATTTGCCAAGGGAAGCGACTGATAAAAATGGTATGGATTGACAAGCTGAGTCCAGCATAAGGATGTTCGTGTGTTAGGGAGAAGCCCTGCAATGGATAGGGGGATGTACTTGAATGGAGATTCCCGCTCAGTGGCCCGCAGAGCACTGAATTGATACAGCAAATGGACTGACCCCCAAGAAACCACGGGAAAGATGGTATCTCCCTCCTTAGGAAGGAGTGTCACATCTGTGAGGAGCTTTCTCCTGTATTAGGAAACAGCATGACCTCAATACCAATTTAGTTACAGTTGGGATGTTTGAAAGGCAGGGCACATTTAATTTTGGACTTTTCTTTATAAAAAGTCTAACCTTTTTTGTTTAGAAAATGCTAGATTTCAAACAAGTCTGTCTGTATTGACTGAGTAGTGTTTTTTCTGCTACAGAAGTGTTTAATACTGAGAAAACTCAGATCTGAAAACCTCTTCGTTGGCTGAAATGTTCAAAGATTTAACAAATTCAGCAAGTGGGAAAATTAATCTTTGAATAGAAGAAACAATCTGACAAAATAAGCCATAAAAGTAGGTGCCAGGTGTCGTAAGGAAGTTCTTCATGCAGCACTTGCTTAATGTATACTCAAAATGCATCCACTTTTGTTCGAAGATCCAACAAAACATATGAAATTGGGTTACACCAATTCTCTTGATCTATGAATCTTCCTCTGTGTCAAAGATAATACACCAAACAAACTTACATGTAAATGGTGTGATAAAATGATCTACTGTATACATTATCATCCATTAATATTGTTGGGGCTAATGCATTTCATCTGTCATACACTTTGTTTTATATTATCCCCACCTTACTAAAAAAATACCATAAGAACTGCTAGGTTGACAGTCATGCTGGAAAGTGAAGGTCCAAGGACACGTTTCCTGTCACTGTTTTACCTGTGGATGCAGGTGAAGAAGGAAGCAGTGTGGTCTGGGCGCAAGAAAAGGTGGGCTCCGCTCTGGGCATTGCTACTGTCCTCTGGGCAAATCCCTTCATTTCTTTGCTCCTGTCTCCCTCTCCCACTCATTGCCTGCCCTGTCTATCGTTTGTAAATAAGTGGAGCTGCATGTGCTTTCACAGTAACTAGTGTAACAGGCCCCACACTTGTCAGAAGTCTCCAGGCTCTATAGTATGGCATAGTAAGTCAAAAATAGCAATTCATAATAAGATGAGAGGCTCTGAGATCACTCTGACCTTGAATTCTCTGCTGTCTTTTAACAGGGAGAGGGTGAAATTGGACTGAAACAGCCCCCTCGTTTTGTGTAGAGCCACCAATGACCCAGGCTGCATTTGAACCACAGCCCTAGAGGCGAAAGGCTTTGCGTCTCATTGCCAATTCACAGCAAGAACATAACTTGAGCCCACACACTAATGCTAAGCAAGGGCTGAGTGTTACTAATCCTTATTCACATATCTACACCTATTAAAATCATGTGTGAAGGTTTGCAGGACTTGTTCCTTTATTGTGACGATTAGCCCTTTCATAACATGTTGTTAAATCAAATAAAAAATTGAGTTATTTGCCAAAAAGAGAAAAAAAAAAGACAAATGCAAGAAGAATACATGGTTTTCTTCCTCAGACATATTGTACTGAATGGTGTTGTTTGACTTAAGCTGGAACATTAGGTTTTTAGAAGGCTGAGAAGAATGTTTAGACATAATGGTTTTAAAGACTCATTATCACAGGTGCTGCACTTTATTCTCTGATTCATTCTTATTACCAGAAAAGCCACCTCTGCAAAGGCTGCCTGGCAGTGTCCCTCCCACTGGAACGCTTGCCCTTCTCCCTGGCTGCATAATGTGTGGAGGGCAGGATTATCTGACTCACTAACCATCCCTCTCGGCCCATGCGGCTCCAGGATTCTGGGGAAAATCTACTTGGATAAGATCTTTCAGATTCTGACTTTCAGTGACCCTGTGACAGAACAAGATAGAAAACTGCTGCTTTTTAAAATGCCAGGTAGTTACTTTCAGCTGCTAACAGATTTCCTCATTTCTGACAGAATTTATAAACACCCATTACAGTTTTTTTTTTTCTTCATATAAATTATGGGTATTAGTCCTGAAAACCTTAAAGAATTTTCATGAAAGACCATTATATCCCTCCTGATGCTTGCATCCCCATGGACCAGGCGTTTCAGAAGGGAGCCCAGGTAGAGTGACAGAAGACGAGAGACTGCTTTAAAAAGAATGTTCTCTGATTTTTTCAGCCAACAATGGCGGCCAGAGGTGAGTGATGGAAGTTGGTTGTCCAGTGCTTTTGTGAGCACAGTCACAGTGCTCATAGGCTGTGTGTTATAACTGCAGCTGGTCATGATATCATTCTGAGCCCTTCACTGCTACATGTGCAATCATTCAGAATAAATCTCTTGCACATCATACTGGTTTTTCCCTGATGCCGATGGGAAGTTATCACAGGTAAATCACACCTGTCTGGAAGTTGAACAGCCTAAAATGTAAAATGCCAGGATTTCTTCTCCTACACTTGCTGCACCCATAATTCCAGTCCTACTTCTTTCCCTCCAAAAAATATGCCATTCTTTGAACCATTGCTTTTCCATCAGAAGCTTCTATTATGACTTCAATATCTTCATGCCTCTTCCCCAGGATCTCAGTCATCTCTTTTAAAAAGTCATCTGTAAAGAGAGCTTTTTGGCTATTGCTATAAAAACACAGCTTCTGAAACCCAGTGGTCTGCAGGGCATGGATGGATGTGCTGTTTGGGAGATGTCCTGTCATGTCATGCCAACTCCAAGCCTTCACTTCCCAACACTCCTACAGGCAGCCTGTTTCTTTGTTAGAGGAAAAGAGGACAAAGGGTATAAATTTAAAATATATCAATATTTTACTAACGCTACTTTGTCATATAAACAAATAGTATATTTTTCATATGTTATGCAATTATAACTGAGAGATAGGCTGTGTGGGATGAAATAAGAAACAATGGCCCATGAAGTCAGGGATAGAAGGCAAAGTATCCACAGAGCAATATAAAGAAATTGTCCCTATTGTACACAGCATGTGGTGCTTGTAATCCTTCTTTATTCATTCTATTTTCTTTATCTGTGGCTGAAATTACTTTATACAAAAGATACTATAGGAAGTAACGTGGCCTTCCATTGCCCTGTGCATATCACACTCAGTAAGAATAAAAACACTTTGGTTTTATAAGGAAATAAAGATGTAATGTTCACTATGAACACACGCGACCAAACTCAAGTAATCAAATCCAAGTTCTGTCATTAAGAAAAAAATTCTGATACTAAAACCAAATAGAGCCAGGAAAAATCTCAAATGTCTTCACTCACCCTAACTGCCAACACCTGCCATTCAGCATCAGTACCCAGCTGATGTCAGGTATTAAAAAAACAACATATTTGTTGCATACATGTGTATTTTTCAGCTGAATTCCAGGAAAACCACCCCAAACTCAGTCAGAGAAGAGCCAATTTATCAATTTGCTCCTTGTGAACCTCTAATGAGCTCTTGGGTGCTGGGTTGCTGGGAGTCTGAATGAGCCTCTCAGTGCAGTGGTGAGCTCCCAGTTGATTTTCTGTTTTTAGTGAATACATATTTTCATTTGAAGCCACTGCAAAAATTATTCCATGTTGAAAACAAGCATTCCTGGATCTTATAAACAAACAGTATAAATAAAGAAGCCAGGCCTTCAAGTGTGACTTTGTTCTAGAGGAACATTAAATGCAGTGCATCACACACACTCACTCACAGTCACTCTCCCCACCCTCTTTTTAATTTGTACTTTCTTTTATTTGCAGGCTCTTAAAAAAGAATTGCATAGCATAGCACAATTGGCCATCAAATCTAAAGGAAAAAAAGGTAACCCAACACTTTACTCAGAGGTTGGGAATGCTGCAGACAAAAATTGTTAAGTCCTTAACATATCAATCCAGAGTTGTATAATTCACATCCAGAGCTGCTACCAAGTCACGGGGGGGTGACTTAATATGTTCCCCAAAGTCCATTATGTTATCCATATCCAGGAAGATATCTGTGCCAGGGCTTTCCTGAATCAAAGCGATGTCCACCATTCTTCAACTGTGAGCCTGCTGAGATTTTTTTTTTTTTTTCAGTTCCTGGCAAATAGATATCTGGCTCTAGTACATGCCAGATTGATGCACTTTGCGACTGATCCCTTAATAATATTCAAGTCTCCTAGCCCCAGAACACAAAAGCTCAGCAACTGCACAGATATCTACCTCCAATATTTTTTGCTGATATAAAAAAATCCTATTATCTCCCTCCCCCAAAATGCACTCATTCTCTTGTGCTAGATCTCACAATTTTTAAATTTTTTTTTGCTTTCATATAGGTCTAGCAACAAGCAGATTTATTTTTAGTTTTAGCAAATGTGGGGAGAGAATATAAGTGAGACAGAGAGAAGAAGGGGGGAGGGAAGAGGAGAGAATGTGTGTGAGTTTTACACTTGGGGGCTACATTACATCTATGCAATATTTTCTAATACATGTATTCATATTAAGATGCCCTACATGACTTCAGTGCTTCCTCCATCATACACAGCTATTACTCTTAAGTCAAGTCTGTGTGTGGAGCTGTTTTCCAACTCTGATTAAAAATTGCAAGGATATAACTGTTAAAAAGATTAACAACCACCCATTGCAAATAAAGCATTTTTCAGAAATCAAGAGCTAAAAGTAAACAGCCCAGTCTGGCTTGATTTCTTATGTTTTTATTGCTATACCCCTATGAGACTAAATGGATAGAACTATTTTATAACATTGTGCTGCTGTATAATGCTCTTTAGTTGCAATATCATGATATATTAATACACACCTACACTTCAGTCCTCAGCAGTTCCTTTCATCTGAACAGATGAGATCTAAGCCACTTTTTTTCAGTCTTTTTTGATTTGTGGACCCCTACAAATTTCCTATGAAGAGTATTGCCCCCTTTAGAATTTCCATATGCAGAGATTGCTACATAGCATCTGTGAACCAGTTTTCCTTACCATTTTATTGGTAAAGGTAGCAGAAGTCTGTAGGTCACAGACTGAAAACATTTTCTAAGACCTTACAAGTTAATTAAACTGTAAACCCCTCACCCATTAGACCAGTAGTACCTCCACTTTACAAAGGTGCTAGGGAAGGGACAGAGAATCATTGTCTTCCCAAGAACACCCCCATAGACAGAAACTTTGCCTGCGACACGGTATTTCCAGGTGCACTGTTAATCTTCACTTTTCTTGGGCAGCGATAGATCTGTCAGTGTGAACAGTGGGCACAGAGATCTACAGAGATTTGAAGGCTTCTTGCAAATGAAGCCACTGAGCCTACGGTGTGGCTTCACGAGGAACCTTTTGCTATATTTTCAGTAGTACCAAGACTTTTCAAACTGTAATCAGGTTTTTTCCCTGTTCTTTGGATGATACAAAAATCACTGCATTCAAGATGTTGTGGGTTTCTTGTTTTTTTGTGGCACTTGTTTGTGATATAGGAAGACTTAAAAACTGTAGTCAAAGCAATTTCTTCACTGCTTGTTTTCATTTCTAGTATAAGTCTTATCTTTCACAGCAGACTACATTGCCACTGGAGTGGTAAAAAAAAAAAAAAAAGGCAGGACAGCCCATTAAGTGAAGATGAGAAGTTGAACAAATTGGGAAGCTACTTTTCATGGAACTGTTAAAATCATCTGGTTTTGCTTATTTGCTCTTAAACTATAACCTTGTGAAATGTGTGGTTGAGATTAAATCATTGTCAAAGTTTCAGCCCCTGTGCCCTTCCATTACAATGTGTGAGAGTTCCCCCTGCGCATTCTGAGATAAGTCTGGACTATTTTTGTTAGAATAGTTAGTGCATTCAGAGCAACTTGTTCCAGCGCAGATAAGGCAAGTGGTGCTTTATGATGTACTAGCTGGTCTTGCTGAAGTGTGTGTTACAACAGGCTAAGTATCACTTCCTCGCCATTTGGACTAAATTGGGACATTCTAGTTCAGCTTTTGTAAAAATAAGAATTCTACAATCTTCAGGTCAAACTGCTACAGACTCCAAGATGAACTCCAGCACAAAGATTCCCAAACTTTGCAGAGTAGACCACTGGTAGTCCATGGGAGGATGGTGGGTCTGATTGGTTTATTGCCATTTTTGAGGAATGCAGCTGATAAGAGTAAGATAAAATTAAGAGTAAAAGAAAAGCTAAGGCAGTCAACAATACGTGCATTTTTTTTTCTAACTTAATTCTTGCAGTGGCTGTAACTGCAAGTGATGTGATCTCAGCTGGAAAAGGAAAAGGATTTGATATTTGTGAGTGGGAGAAGGGGTTCATAGTATAACGTCTGTGCAACGATGGCATTAATAACACTGAACAAGCAGCATGGTGGGCAGCGGAACTCGGGCAGTCTGCTCTCCGTGTACCTCCCCTGCACAGGCTCTCTGCTCTCTGACACCCACACTGCCCTCTCCCTATGGACCTCTCCTCTGCTGGGTGCGAATTTGGTCCTCTCTTACAGTCATTAAGTTGGAGGATGTAAATATTGTTGATCTCTCAGTCTCCTGTCATATTCAGCTGAAGTTGATCTATGGTTACAAATATTACAGCATGATGAGGTGAGCCACTTTTCTCCAAGAAGCCAAGATAAAAGAGGTGAGATTGTCAGCCAACAAAACTAGGGAAAGTTAAACTTCACATATCTCTCTGATGAAAAACAAGCATAATAAATCTTTTAGAAAGTAAAACAAAACAAGGGCCCTCTGTGTTGTTAAAAGAAACAAATCCAGACGGATTTTACAGAAACTTTTAAGAGTTCTGGTCAAAGTTATACTAGAATATCACATATTGTCTTGAATTAATGTTGGTGCCAGTTTCAAGGACTGTATCCCCAATGTCACAATCTTGGCATTTCCCTTAAAACCACAGTTCCTGGATGTCTGTCTCTCTGAGTCTCTGTGCTTTCTTTATGAAAAAACAGAAAAGTCTATCCTTTATGGTCTTTATGGTCAAGATTTCAACTAGGGAATGCAAACAGGAGTGTACTGTAAACTGGCTTAATACTCCAGACAATAAATTTAGGGCATACAAAGACACTTACTGTTACCAGCTAGTAGTTTTTTCCTTCTAGAAAGTATCTTCATTAAAAACGGAGTTCAGCTCTTAGGGATGTAAAACTTTGGTGTGTAGCCTATGCCAGTGCTTTAGGCACTGGCTGCAGTCACTGAAGCAAGACGGGTACCTTGGCGAGGTGAATCATCTCACAGTGGAGATGTTCTAGCTAGCTGGGATGAGTCACTGTTTGGGCCTCTTTATTAACTATAGAGGACACTCAGATGGCCACCTTAAAGCCAGGTGAGATGAAATACTCTCTGACATGTTACTGTTGCAGATGGTCTTCAAATTAGTCTGTTTGCACTACCTTATCCTGCAACCTGCAAAATATAAGCAGAGCCCTCTGCTTGTTGTGTCCCGCTGATGCCAAGGAGGTGAACCTGAAGACATGAGGACCTGTTCAGTCATGGACAACAGTATTTCAGGAAAAGGAGTGAAAGCTACTGGTGATAAAAGGGCAGTACAAGATGATACCCTTTTATAATATTATTTGGTTGGAACTAGAGGAACATGAGTTTGAAGTAGAAGTATGGTGCTTTTTTTTTCTTCCCCCCCCCCCCCCCCCCGAGAGGGTAATGAACAACTCCCAGAACAAAATTTGCCTACAGTGGAGGGGGGCTTCTGACTTGAAATCTTTAAAACCAGGCCAGATGTCTTTCTAACTGAAATATTGTAGCTCAGCTAGAAATGACAGACTGGAGGCAGGAACCACTTGTTGAAATTCAATGACCTCTGTAATACAGGATTTCAGAGCTGAAGATCATAATAGTCTAAAAATCCTACTTTTATTTATTTGTATTAAAGTAGTGCTTAGAGCCAAATAACATCTGCTTGGAGGAAAAAAAAAAAAATTTGTAAAAATTTTTTGTGTCAAATGAAAACTAATGTTGCTATTTTCTGCTAAACATTGTACATATGCTTAGTAAAAATAGACAGTCCTTGCCAAAAGAATGTATTATATGCATTTTCAAATATAAACACCTAGCTTTGTGCACAGAAAGAACGTCATGGATTTTGGTAACAGATTCATGCACACATGACCTAATTGGTGCAACAAGATTTCTGGGCATGTCAAGTACCTGAGGCACAGCAGAAGCAACCTGCATGTCCTGAGGTGGCTATTGATGGTCACTGAGACAGCATTTATTTGTCCAGACAGGAACATCTTAAAGTCTGATTCTTCGAGCTTTTGGTTATCCTCCCAAAGGGAGGGGTGGGAGTTCACCACTTTTCAGGTCTGAAATCAGGAGGAAGGAAGGAATTTCATATTCCTACAAGACAGTACACTGCTGCCTTACCAACTTTCCTGTAATTGTCCCGCACTGCAACAGTCAATGCTTCAGTCATAAATCATGTAGCTCTAGTGCCACAGGAAAGTATGCAAAATGGGCTGCATGTACTATTTCAGTGATGGTGTCCACTGCTGCCTGGACATAGATTGCTTTGGGTCAGAGGAACAAAGAAAATGAGCCAGAGGACATGTGTATATTGATAACAATGTGCTTATTTTTTTCCAGGTCCTCCGTACACAGACTTCTTCAGTCTGGGATACCAACGGAATCTAGACACCAGTGTTGTTCAGATTTATGTGATCTCTGTTTTCTTCTGCAGCCCTCTTTAGCAGAATTACTGCCTCAGCTCCCTGCCTTTGAGAAGGAGGCTAAACTAAGAAGGCTGGCAAGGCAGGGAGAGAAGATGGTGCCTCAGGCAAGCAGTGGAGATGCCAATTCTACCACAATACCTTGAATGGCAGATTATGTCTTCCCACAGATGCAGGAGATGTCCTAAGGGTGCTGTTGCCTGAAGAATTACAGTGGTTCTTGTACAACCGTGAGTTGTTGCAAAAAGGGTGAATGGAACGGGTGTGTATGATAGACCTATGCCTCAGGTAAAATAGCAGACAAAATACACTGTGTTTCTTCATGTGAATGGAGGACCCACCCTTGTCCTTTGTGCCTCCCTAATTAGAAAGAAAAATCTCCAATAGCGTTTTACATCTACCAAATGCCTTGAAATCCAAACACGGTGCATTATGTGTGAGACAGGTGCTGATCACGATCTTATATTTGCCTCTTTCTTTGAAATTGCAACCTCCTTTCTGGTCAGGGCCAGGAACCTCTCACCTGCAAACCACTGCTGTAGGATTAGGGTCCTTGAAAGGAGCTAATAGATCCAGAGGGAGAAGAGGAGGAGAGCAGCTCTCCGGCTTCCCTTTTGCAGAGGCATGCTTTCTGAAGGAGAAAGTAAGTTAAGAAAGGCTGGCTTGAAGAACCAGAAATGTTCTGAGACCTATTGCCTCTTCTTTATCCCGGTCTAGTAGATGAAGGATGTTTGGAATTACTCCTGTAAATCATCCCCCACACACACACCTTCCCGTAGTGCTTGCAGGTCCACCTCTTCTGTTTCATGTTTCTAGGGATCCTGAATTAAGTACGGACAGGGAGCTCACACGTCAGCTCTGCTGGAGTTAATTGCGATACTTCAGGCTGCAGTAAGTTTCCCAGAAAGGACCCTGTTCCCATGCGCCTGCCAACTGCGCCTCTCCAGAGACACTATCTAGAGGCACCAGCAGCCAGAGCCTCTGATGCAATAAATCTTGGGAGCACTCCTGAGACATAGGGAGAGCACTTGATGTTGCTGCTATCCTGATTGTTTTGGATAGCTCATTGTCACCTAATTGTACTGTAGGAAGGTCTGTCCATTCCCTGCTGTCTGCTTATTTATGCCCTCAGGCTATGTAAAGACTGCATGTGCCTGAAACAACAGCCAACCACAAAGTCTCCAGTGCCACTCTTTTGGTATGCACTAGCTCAGATTCCTTGTTGCAAGAAAAACCTCTGTCTGTTGATAAATAGCAGCATATTTTACAAAGAGAGAGAGACTGCTCTGCTCCTTCAGCAGGACTCCGTCTATCTCCTTGGCTGACTTGAAACTGCTTGATGTAGTTGGGAGGCCTTTGCCAAATGAGAAGGAAAAATAGGAAGACATACACTTCGGGAGCTGGAGGAGGAAAAGGAAAGACCAAAACAACCTTTAAAGTAGAATTATTAATCAGAAAATTATTTGCTAGGAAATAGTAAAATACAGTAAATGTATCTATTATAAATGGCCTGGTCAAGCTATTAAAATCCTTTCAAGGATGTTAAGAAGGATTTTCCTGAGAACCCTTTTACTTTGCTTACGCGCTAATAGATCAACTATTAATTATTAAACTTTCAGTGTCAGGAGCTTGTTTGCACATGTAGCAGCTTAGTGGTGTCTCTGTGCAAAATATTGGTAACAACGGCTTCCATGGAGAAAAGAAATTGTATGTTCCTGTAGTTTTCTGTGAGCTGAAAATCTGCATGAGAGCCTTTGGTCACTTCCAGGAGGAGTGCACTTCTTGTGGAAGTGTGGCTGCCAGCCTGCAGACCCGACTGGGGTCTCAGCTGGGTATTTAACTCCGGCCTTGCAGGAAACACAGCACTCACTTCCTACCCTTAAATTAAAACTTCCTGTCTTAGCCCAAAATTACATTCTTCTGGTCAGCCTCCATTTTCACCCTTACTGACTGCATTATGATGGTGGCCATAGGCTGCTCTGAAGATTTGAGGTATTTGGAACAGAAAAACATGGGGCAAGAAACAGTGGTGCACTGAAGAGCATGAAACCTAACTGGATTGATCTGGAGAAAAACTGAGGCAAGAGGGAATGCACTGCATATCTGAGGATAGCTCAGCTGGGATGGGTGGAATCACTCCTGTGACTGGAGGTCTCTGATGGACAGATATAGGCTCTTCAGGAACAACAGGCAGGCAAAAAAAGCAGAGGGTGTACCTTCTATATGAAGGAGCAGCACTAATGTATAGGAAAAAGAGACGGGCTGTTTGGGAGCTGGTGGGTCAAGATCAGAAGACAAGCCAGTGAGGGTAACACTGTGATGGGTTTGTTACAGATCAGCCAGTTAAGGTGACAAAGTCAATCAAGTCTTTAAAACTATTAGGAGTCTCCAGATCACAATCCACTGTGCTGCTGGGAGAATTTAACCTCACTTCAGCTGGAAGGACAAGACAGTGGGATGCAACAGGTTCAGAAGGTCTCTGGAGTGTGTTGAGGAAAACTGCTTAACACAGATGGTGTATCACCAAAGGGTAGGTGACGGTCTCCTGGACCTGCTGCTCACAAACAAGGAAGAATTGAACAGGGATGTGATAATCAACAGCAGCCTTGGCTGTAGTGACTACAAGGAGTCCTGATGGGAGTGAAGAAGAGAAGCAGTGGAGCACAAACCTGAGGCTTCAGGAGAGCAGACTTTAGCATCCAAGTTAGGACATTACAGTCTGAATGGGTAGACAACTAGATGTGTGTAAAAGACTGTTTGGATGACCACGCTCAATGGATAGTGGTTAATGGGTTGAACCCCTGGCTGTCAGTGGCAGGTGGAGTAGTAAAGGGGCCTATCCTGGGACCTGTCTTCTGACATTTGCATCAATGTCCTGGAGGAGGTCTCATCACATTTGCAGATGACACCAAATTGGAAAGACCAGCTGACATGCTCAAGGGCAGGGCTGCCATCCAGAGGGACCTAGAGTCTGGAGGAATGGGCCAACAGGAACATTATGAAATTCAACAAGAAAAAATGCAAAGTCCTAACTCCTACTTGTCACATCTCTGTCCTTGGAGGTTTGGCTGGGCAAAACCATAAACAAACGGGTCTGAATTCAGAGCTAAATCTGCTTTGAGCAGGAGGCTGGACTAGAGCTGTCCCTTCCAACACGGTTCTGTGATTGTATGGTATGACCAGATGTTGTTGTTGTTGAACTTGATTGTTTTAAGAAGTTACTACCCCTGTCCTGACTGTTGCCATCCATCAGCCAGAACTCCTACAGCTGGAACGAAGCTGGCATATGTTCATGTTCCTAGACCATTGCAAAACTAATCCCTTTTACCTCATATTGCAACAGACTACAAATGCATACGCAGCTAATTACTGTGTGTCAGTTGAAAGGGCAGTCACTTCTGGCTGAGGGCATGCTCGTGGCTTAAAGCTTGCTAGGTTTATTGCTTACCGCCATTTGCTCTCAGCCACAGCTCACCTACAAGACCATCCTCACTGATGCCGCTTTAGTGCAAGCCAAGTTATTATCATTTTATTATCTGTATCACCATACCATCCACAAATTCTGTTTAGGAACTAGTATCCCAGTAAAACCATTGAGCAAAAAGAGGGCCCTTGCTCCAAAGCACTGAGTGCCCAAGTAGGTGCCAGAGGCAACAGGTAGAAGAGCACGGGGAACCAGCCAGGCAGTGGTCTGCAATCTCAATCAGTGACCTCCATGCTCCAGCTCCTTAAATGCCATCTTGTATTTCTTAGATAGTAGAAGCATACTGCACCTGGCTAGTGTTTGATGTTTGCCCGTGAGCATACACATATAGACACCTACCTTCAAGTCCCTTCCTGTGAGATGAGAGTATTTTGTAAATGTAATGGACTACTGTTTTGGTTGGGTTGAAAAACAGAGCCATATAAATACAAATCTAAGAGCAATTAGTTTAAGAGTGTTTATTTATAACTAAACATTGCTAAACTTGATGGTTTTATTTACTTGTTTCTGTGTGGAATATTAGATCCAGTTTGAGGCAATGGACAGCTATATAGGTTCACATATATCTCTGTTGCACAAATAAATCAAACTAAAGCAGCCCAGTTCTTGTAGACTGACATTAGGATAAGTATATCTTAAGAAAGTTCTTATTCAGACTTGGCTTCAGGCAATAAAACGTCATAGATGTGTAACTCTAGTGAGTGAAATTTCTAGGGAGCAAATTAGGCTAAAAACATCTTCTAGAGACAGCTAGAAAGGAATCAGACACCACCCGAAAATAAAGCAAGTTATGCAGTAAATGTTTCATTTATTGGATTTCTTCCATTACTATTAGGGTTAAAAGACATGTTGTCAATAAAAAAGGTATATTTATGGAGGGCTCTGTATTTCAGAAGCCTATTTCCTGTCATTCACTCCTATAGTGCTTGATATCACCTCATGATAAAGTGTGAATAATCCCTGCATGAATGCATATTTCTACCCATTAACCATTTTATTATTGGACAGAATTATCTCTAACAAAAGCAAGAAGTTCAGCTGTGGTTTAGGTGCTAAAAGGGAGGTGTGTTCCTACTGAGCCATAGCCATGACTTGGGAAGCAGACCATAGATCGGGAGACATAGGCTGTGTTACCAGGTTGAAAACAAAAAATGTGCAAGGTTTTTTGGTACCTAATTTTCCATTGCTTCTCCAACAAGTGTGGATGGATAGCCCACACCTATTGCTCAACACACTGTGACCTGGTCAGTACACGTGAAATCTAAAGCCACGAAGAAATCTAGCACTAGCACCATGATCTGTTTGTTTGTTAATCTTTTCCCATTTGACAGCTTGCTTGAATTTTCACATGTGCTTGTTTCGGTCAGTGCAAATGTCTACAGAAAGGAGCCATGGTTGCTGTGTTTTCGTGCTGTCATCTTGTCTGCCCTACAAAAAATTCTTTGCTAACTCTAGAAGAGCCAGTACTGGTAAGGCACTGGGCAGATATGTTTGCTTTGTGTTATTGGAACCTTTCCAATATTGAAATATTTTTTTGACATTCAGAACAGATCTAATGATCCAAGATTATTTGTAAACATACGGACTCCTTTGAGCTGTAGACTCAAATCCCAGCCTGGTCAACCAAAGTCCTTTTATCTTTCCAAAATAAATAACTTGAATTTTACACATTGCAACCTACATAGGGACCTTTTGGAGAAGACCATGAAAACAGATGACTCACCTCAGATATGTAAACATTAGCCAGGAGATCCAGCTGGCAGTTAGCAGACCATATTTCTCCAATATAGACTTGGGCCTCTGGTGAGACATTAAAGACTCCAAAGAATTTTTCATAAAACAATAAATTTTCTTGGCTGCCCCTGGTCAACCTCTTCCCTCTCCAGTTCATTGCAACGTGAACTGGCAGGCGAACCTCACATGCTTTTTCGCCATTGCTCTTCATGAGACTCTGTAGGATTCCCGGGACCAAAATGTTGTGCCAAAGTGTAAAACGGTGACACCATTGTTGGTAGCCAAAACCCATTGCTCAGCAGCTGGTATATTGTACCAAGTTGTGAGAGGTACAAGAGCTTGGGGAGACACACTTTCACTTCTTCAGCCGTGCTAGAGGTCAGTTTTGACAAGAAAGCCAACATCTCTTGAAGACTGAACTTGGAGCACCTGGCTTTGTCTCTCCTGCTGTTACTTAAAATTGGTTATCCAAACAATAAATCATGTTTCATGCAGTGGATTAGCTTGATATTTTTTTAAATACTGTGTTCCTTTCATTGTTAAACACTATACTTTTTTTAATCTGAGGTACCACCTGAGAACCTCAACACTCAACAGGTGCTATAGACCCCTGGAGAGCCCTCACTTCCCTGAGCATGAAACAAGAACTGCTACATAAAGGAAAATTATACAAATAAAATGCATAAGCTATCCTAAGTGACTTGTACTATCTTAATTAAACCATGTCAGTTTAGTAATCATCGACAATACTTCAAAACCAAGCTAGCTATGAGCTTCGGTTTGAAAACAAAACCCTAGAAGTTTGCAATAGGAATAACTTGATGTTGCCATGCAAGTTAGAAAGCAGTTCCCTGGACCTTCATGGGGCTCTTCTGAGTCCATTGTGGTGGCAAAATTCCAGCTGCGCAAACGCACATGGGCAATGCCTTCCACAGCTAGGGCACAGCCCCTCGGCCTCCCAGCCTGAAGCCACCAGAGCCAACTTCTGTACCTAGGACCACCACGTGGCGTTGGGGCGAACAACGCTGAGCTGTCTTCTGTCGGCATTTACTCATGTGAGTAACTTTACTTGCATGAGTAGCCCAGGTGTGTCACCATCCTCAAGAACACCCTGTCAGTAATGTTACTTGCACGTGTGAGGCTCTACAGAATCAGGCCCTTCTTCCGTAGCCAGCTTTGGGCAAGGACTGGGCCCGTCTTGAACACCAACTTTTGATGATGCTTACTAAGTAGTTACCAGCTACACTGGGACTGAAGCAAAAGTGTACTTGTTTAAAAAAAACCCACAGCAGATTGTAAAAAGATCTTTGAAAAACAAAACAAAACTGTGCAACTGTTTTTGTTCATTTGGATCAAATTATAACACATGGCCCTGCAAAGTAAATAGGAGTCTGTCACATTTGTATTTCTAATCTCATATTGTTCTGGGATATAAAGGCATTTTAAAAATCAAAAGGCAAACAAAAATGAAGAATATTTGTTAAGGTGTCACTCTGCAAGGCACTAGTTAGCAAAGACAGTAAGTACATAATCAGGGGCAAATGGGGAGTGTGCATGCCCACAGACATTTATTTAGCAAAATCTCTGAAAGTCAAAAGCAAGTTAGTCAAAAGACCAGTGGAAAAAGAAACTGTTCAATGGATTTCTACACTGAGCTAACAGTGAAGTATTTCATTCTTCATGTTTTTACTTGGTGTCTTGAAATAATCCCTTTTCTGTCTCCATATTCCCACTTAGACATTGTTCACAGACTTATTTATTTATGAAGTCTGAAGGTTAGTCCCTACCTGCTGAGACTAATTAGCCCTGTTCTTTGTGTCCTATGCAATCCTGTCTGATTAAATGTACACATTTGTTTTACTTCTTTTCATGCTTCCTTTCACTCTACTTCTGCTTTACTGATTAATATTAAAGTTGTAAGTTGCAGTGATTTTTTTTATTTCTATTTTGTCTGCATCTTTCCCTTTAGTATGCAAATTTCTATGTGAACTTTTTAATGCCTGAGAATTTGTGTTAGCCTTGTCGATCTCTGTATTATTATTTTTATTATTCTTTTTATAGAAGACAGTTTAGCTGAAACCCCCAAACTCTCTAAATATTGCACGACAAATTGGCTTTGTTTTGGAAACCCTATGTGCTGAATGGCCCTTAGCATGAGCAGCAGGTTAGATTTCTGGAGGAATGTTTGGATTATTTAGTACAGCCTGTCCCTTGCTTTCAAACACCATTTCCATTAGGCAATTTACTAATTCCCATTGAAATTACTGTCTCCCCCCCCCCCCCCCCCCTTCCTCCCCGCTCCCCTCCTTTTGTTCCTTGCCCATGTTAAAGTTTCCAATTGACTCGTCCATTGTTACAATTTGTCACTGCTGGAAGATCAATTTGTTTTCCCCTTCCCCTCACCACATTATATTCGGGTAACAGATGCCATTTCTTGCATCTGCATTATTCTGCTCCCCATTTTGTTGCTGCGCAGGCAGAGCCCTGGCTAGTGACTTGACAAAAACGCTGTCTCAAGCCCCGGAGCGGAGCGGCCCTCGCCCGGGCTGGCGGCTCCGCTGCCCGCGGGGACCCCGCGGCCGGGGCCGCCCGGGACGGGCCCCTCGGCCCCCCCCGCCGCGGGGACCAGCCCGCTTTCGCTTTGATTTCCCCCAGCGTGATGTTTACGCCACCGCAACTTTTCACTTCTGAAGTCTGGGAGTCCTTGATTCTCCGTCCTGCCATGCTAATTAACTTCTTAGCAGTCACATTCCTCTTCCTCTTTTTTTTTTTTTTTTTTTTTTACATCAAGGACCAAAAAATATTATGCCTTCCTATAAGATAATTTGGAAATATCTGATCTTCAGCGAGTGATCTCGCACATTTTCATCCTGCGTGTTATAACCATAATAAATGCAAGGAGCAAGTGCTGCTTAAAAAAAAGGCTTTTACTATATTATAGTGTTTATTATGATTGGAGTTTCTTACCTCCAACGAGTGGCAGGAAAAATGTTAATGGTTTAAAAGAAAAAAACCAAACCCACCACCCTGTAGTCACATGTACACAAATAATAAGGGCACACATCCTTCAGGAGAATCCGGACTGCATGGAGATATGTTTATTAATGCTCAGTATGTAAAAGTTAGTGCTTTCCAAAGAGCGGAGATAGGGGCACTCGTTTGGGTGCTTTTCCCCTCGTTCCCCCCCGCCCTCGAGCTCCGGGCTACAGTACAATTTTTTTTTAAATTTTAATTTTTTTAATTTTTTTTGCCCCCCTCCCCCCCCGCGCCGGCGGCCCCCCCGCGCCCCCGCAGGCTGCTCCCCTCCCCTCCCGCTCCCATGCCAAAAAGGATCATTGTTAGTTTCCTACTTCCCCCACCCTCCTCCTCCTCCTCCTCCTCCTCCTCCCCCTCCCGCGCCCCAGACCTGTTTATTTATGCAGACGTCACCGGGGAGCCCCCGCCCCCTCCTGCATCTCATTAAGTGCCTGGTGTGTTTCTCGCTCCCTGTCAATAATCCCGGATCCCAGACTTCTCCGTTCCTCCGGATTTCGATCCCCCTTTTTCTATCTGTCAATCAGCGCCGCCTTTGAACTGAAAAGCTCTCAGTCCAACTTCAACTCACTCAAACCCGAGCGGCACAGGCTCCCAATATCCGCGGCGGCTGCCCCCCCGTTACAGCTGACTTCTTGGGTTTGTTTGTTGCATTATTTTTTTTTTTCCCCTACGCCCCCCCCTCCCCCCGTCGCTATATTTTTTATTATTATTAATTTTTTCGTGAGTGCGTGCGCGGGTGTGAGTGCGTGTGCGCGCAGTGCACGCCGACCAGCTCCCTGGAAGAAAGAAAGAGAAAATCCCGAAGAAGGAAAGGAAGAAGCCTAAAGTCACTGGTGCAAAGGAGCAAAGAGGAGACATTTCCCTCCCCTCCTCCTCCCTCTTTTCCCCTCCCCAGGAGGAAAGAGAAGGGGAAAAAAAAGAAACTTTCACCTTGGACTCTTCTTTTTTTTGGTGCAAACTTTCCCCCCCCCTCCCCTCTTCTTTTTTCCTTTTTTCCCCCCCCATTCCCCTCTTTTTTTTTTCTTCTTTTTTTTCCCCCTTCCCCTTTTTGCAAAATTGCTGCTGGTGGGGTGAGCCAGGAGGAAAATGCCGCAGCTGAACGGCGGTGGAGGGGACGACCTGGGCGCCAACGATGAACTGATCTCTTTCAAAGACGAAGGGGAGCAGGAGGAGAAGATCTCCGAGAACTCCTCGGCGGAGAGGGATTTAGCTGATGTCAAGTCGTCTCTCGTCAATGAATCAGAAACGAATCAAAACAGCTCCTCAGACTCGGAGGTACGGGGGAAGCCCCCCGCGGGGCCGTTTCGGGGCGGCGGGCGGGCGGGGGCCGCGCTGCCTCGCCGGGGCCGCGGCCGGGGCCGGGGGCGCCGCGCCGGGTCCCGCTCCCGCCGGCGCCCAACTTTCCTCCGCGGCACCAACTTGTAACGATGCCTTCTTGTTTTGTTCTGTTTGTTTCTCCTTCCACCTCCTCCCCGCACCTTTCCCTTCTTCTTCGCCTTTTATTCCTCCCCTCCTCCCTTCTCTCCCCCCCCCCCCCAAAAAAAAAAAAACAACCCACCCCACCCCAACCACCCCACCACCCCTCTCCCCAACTGCCCCACGCCGACCCCCGGCTCGCTCCCAGGCGGAGCGGCGGCCCCCGCCTCGGTCCGAAACTTTCAGAGATAAATCCCGGGAAAGTTTAGAGGAAGGTGAGTACGGCGGGCCCGGCCGGCACCGCCGCCCGCCCGCCCCGCACCGCCGCCGCCCCTCCGCCGGACTCCCGGCTCCTCTTTTTGGGACACTTTCTAAAAAAAGTTTTCCTCCCCCCCCCCCTTCTCTTCCCCCTGTTGCCCCCTTCCTTCCCCGCTCCCGCTCATGTCTCCCCCGCCATGTTAGCTGCGAAGAGGCAAGATGGAGGGTTGTTTAAGGGCCCACCATACCCGGGTTATCCCTTTATAATGATCCCCGACCTCAGCAGCCCGTATCTGCCCAATGGATCGCTCTCTCCGACGGCGAGAACGGTAAGTGCCTTTTTTGCCCCCCCTCCTTTCCTCTCCCCCTCCCCCAGCTCCCGCCGCCGCCGCGCTCCCCGTTGCCCCGCTCCGGCCCGGCCCGCCGCCCCCTCCCCCGCGCCGCAAACTTTCCAAACTCCGTGGGCCGCGGCGGGAGGGGGTTTGTTTACACTTCGCCATATTTTTTTTTTTTTTCGCTCTTTCCTTTTTTTTTTTTTTTTTTTACTTTCAGTTTTGTGGGCAGTTTTCTGGAGCCCTCGTAACCTCCCCTGCGGGGGGGTGGGGAGAAAAAAAAAAAGCACAAAATTCAAACACCTAATCCGGCCTCCAATCAAAACTGGAAATAAATTTAAAAAAAAATAAATCAGGGAGTTGCTCCCCACCCCGTCCCCTTCACTCCCCTCTGTTGGGGGGTGGGGGTGTGTATTTTCTCCCGGCCGAGTCTGGGATCCGCTCCCTCCAAACTCCTCGTTTTCCATGGTGATCCGTCGCCTCTCGCCCTCCTCCGTGGCGGCTGGGCCGGCTCCGGCTCCCCCTCCCCTTTCCTCCCCCTTAACCCTCTCCTGCCCTCGCCCGCCCCCGCCCTGCGGGAGCGCCGATGTCATTGTGCCCCGCGCGGGGCAACCTCCCCTCCCGGCCGTGGGCGCCGCGAGTTGTGTCCGGTCTCAGCGCTGGCGGCCCCGCGGCCAGTCCGCGCCCAACTCCCGCCTGCCCGGGAGCGCGGCCGGGCCCGGCGGCACAGCGGGGGCAGGGACGCGGAACCCCTGCCCGGGGGCGGCGACACCCCCCTTCCCCCGGGGCTGCGCCGCGGGAAGCAGCCCCGGAGCGGCTCGGTCTTCGTGTGTGCCTTGCGGTGCCGGGGGGGGGAAGGACCTGAGGGGGAGAGCAAAGCAGAGGGCTGAGTCCGGCAGCAGAAATCGCCTCTCTCAGCTCGAACAACAACAAAAAATAATCAAACAAGTCGAGCAAAATTCCTTCTGGAAGTATGCTGGCAGAAAAACAATTTGCTGAAAGCGTCCGGTTTTCTGTTGTTGGTTTTTTTTTTTTTTTTTTTTTTTTTCCCCTTAACCCCGGGTTCAGCGGCAGGGGTGTGCTTGTCTGCACGCCTGTGCCTGGAGGTAGGGCAAGTTTTAGTCCAGATCCCGGGATCCCAGGAAACTTTGGGGTCTACCGGTCGGTTTGTAGTCCCAGCTGGTTTTCCACTCGTAGTGTCACCCACGGTGTGCTCTGCTCTGACATCAGATTTCTCAAGTGTCGCCTTTTTTTTTTAAGAGTTTTTAATCATTTTTAGCTAAAACGACAAAATCCACTGGGACTACAAAGTATTGTGTATTCCTACCGATAGGTTTAGCGTTGCTGTTTTGTTTCTTTTGGGTGTTTCTAAATCTGAAGCGTCCCCACCGTCACCATGTGTGTTTATACACTTTTTTTTTTTTCCTTGTGGTAACACGAGATAGCGATTTACAATAATAGATCTACTGTTTGGTAGATGTTGAAGCCGTACTAATGACTGAGGGCTTGGACAACTTCAGTGTATCAGATCTACAAGTGTTTTAAAGCATTAAAATATTAAACATCGGGTCAGTCTTGTTTTCACTTAGTAAAGCGTCAGTAGACACAGATTAGTAAATGCAGAGTGACAGGGGGAGACTAAGGAAGGTTTTCTGACGTTGCATATATTTAGGGCTGTGGTAGGGTTTTATTTTGGTAGCTTGTAAGGCTCTTCTTGCAAGGAGGTGATTTCTGGGACGGTAGCATAGGGGTAACTGCAGTTTGCAATTGTAATGATTGGGAGGAGAATTCAGGGCTGAATGCATTATATTTTTCCTTTTGAATATGGTCACCCACATGTATATGGATGATGGTGATAAGATTCCAAATTCTGTAAGCACCAGGATCCAGATGGCAAAACAATCTTTGTTACAAATCACTTTGTTACAAATTGTGAAGCTTTGTATTCCTTTTTATTCCTTTTTTTTCCCCCTCCTTTTTTACCTTAAATGCATTCCACTGTTCCAAGTATAGGCTAATAGGAAGCACATCTCCACTGCTTTTTTCTTTAAACGTTTTTCTTACAACGGCTACAGTTCTGTATTTTTTCCTCATTACCTTTATTATAGATCCTTTTTCCCTTAGCATGTGAAGAAGATAGGATCCTTCAGCAGTTAGCCTTCCTGGAAGTATTCTTCCTCCCCTTGCTCCCCCACAGTTAAAAAAGGCCTCCATAGGAATGTTGGGTTTGTGTGAAGTAAAGGTACTGTACAAAAGATTACAGGTTGTTTTATTGTTGGTATAGCAGGTGGCCTGCTTGTGTTATCAGATGGATTCTGAAAGGGTATTTCCACACTCAATAGGCAGTTTTCTTATTTCCACATGCAGGCTTCAGCAACCTTCTCCTATCTTCTTAACCTTATTCTTTCACATTCCGTACGGTTGTTTGTTTGCCTGCCACTTAATTATAGCCAGGAAAAATTAAAGTTGTTTATTTAGGCCTGAGAGCAGAATATTATAAAGATTCAGCGGGATAGCTGTTGTCTGTCACACACTGTTTTTAGGTGGATTCTAGTTCTCTGCTGTACCAGCTCTCAGTTCCAGACGAACTAGATCTTTCTCTCTCCTGTTTGTTTTTTTGTAAAATACAGGTTGAAAAGGTATAGATGATTCTGCATAATTATGAATTTTATTTTTATTTATGTAGTTTTTCCTGAAGCTATATTTGTTGAGTTTTAGAGCATGCAAGGTAAAGAGGTGATGCAGATACGTAGCAAAATTGCTTTTCCTTTCCTTTTGCTGCTGTTGTAGAATCTTAAAGGTCTGTGGGTGTGGTTTTTTTGTTTGTTTGTTTTCCCCTGGATTTTTTTTCTTTTTGTTTTATTTGGGGGTGTAGCGGGATTACTTTGTTTTGTAAATGTACCTGTAATTGTCTGTTCAAGAGCAAACTCGTGGGCAGCAATTTTTGCTTTACTGCTTCAGGAATGTGAAAAATTATGAAGTAGCATAAAATCTGCTTATGATGAATAATATATTATCTCAAGAACAATGCTTTAAATACTGCAAACTCTTTATGAAGCTTGATAGGAATAATTTTATTTTTAAAAGTCAAAGATTTTTTGCATGTTAATCTTGCTTTTGATAGAATATTGTGGATTGCTTTAAGAATAGATGTGTATTAAGCAGAGGTCTAGTCAAATAGTAATGAAGTAATGCATCTGAGAGTGCCAGTTCATACCTATGCTTGCAGAGGGACTGGGGTAGCTGCCTGTTAGGGATAATAAAGGAGAATGTTTTCCTTTCCGAGTTTGAAAATGAAGTGGTGTATTTTATTTTTACCCTAAATTTAGAGCTTGGTTAATGCTTTCGGTAAGCAAATAGATGCGTTGTGATTTGAGAAAACCCTGCTGGCAGATACTCTTATTTTTGCTAGTGCTGTTGCATCTTCCTTTCCCCTAAATTGTCGCTTGCTGAGTAAGACTGTAGGAGTAAGCTTGCATTTGGTCCTGAAGTTTGGGAGTTGGGAATAGCTGTGGTGGAGAGCAGCTCCCTTGCCTAGATTTTACGTTCAGGAAGAAACTTTTTTTCTTTAATTGACTTGAAAAATTGATGTTTTCCTTTATCTACTGAATCAAACAACATAATCCTTCCTAATACAAAAGCTATAGACCCTGGGGTGTGAAGGGTTAATGGTGGTCCTTTTTTTTTTCCCTCCCTCCAATTGTTTTGACAACACTTTTCAAAGTGTGACATTCCAAGCCCTTGCAATACAATGTAATATTACTGTAATTACACAGGTCATTACATTTTAAATAGAGAACAATAAAATGCTTATCGCACTGAAAAAGAACAGGTGTTCTTGCCCTTCTTTGGTATTTATGCTAATTGTTTTTCATCTCCTTCAGAAATATTTATGGCTGGTGTGTTAGGGTTTCAGTCTCGATGTGACAATATTAATTCTTTACTAATCTTTATGGTTGAGGTTTAATGTCTGCAGTATGGATTATAGTATTAACGTCCACCAACTAGTTTAATAATGTAGATACAACTTAATATGTCAGCACTTTGGTACTTTGTGATACATAGCTATTCAATGGCGAGTGAATTATTTACTTTTTTTTAAAAAAAAAAATTGAACAGACATGCTTTTAATAAAGTTTCTGGACTTGTGTAAAAACAAGCTATTAAATAAGAACTGATGGTCCTGTGGCGTAAATCAAATGGAACCTCCATAAAGAAACTTTCCTCATGCTTAATTAGGTAGATTGCTGAATCACTCTGCATAGCATTAGCATAGCTGGTATACAATGGCAAACAGACCTTGTTTGTTTGTTAACTTATTTTCGGTAAAGAAGCTGATTTATTTTTAATTCTTCTGTTTGTTTTTTTTTTTTTTTTTTTTTTCTGATAAGATTTCATTCTGGAGCAAATGCTGCATTGCTTAGTCAATCAGCTTCTCTTTAGGGGGCTATGAAAATTAGTTAGAGAAAAGTTTCATGTTTCTGGGACCTTGCAAAACAATATAATGCTGTACTGTTACTTGAGTATACAGGATAATTGCAGGACTGCACTTCATTAAAAATAATATTTGCTTTGGAAATCGAACAATTTTAATAGGTGCACCAGTGGCTGATCTGTACTGAAAAAAAAAAATACAGTAGATGCCTTTCCAGGTTTTTTGAATACATTCATACATGGACTGATGATGTTGAGTGGGGTGGGTTTTTTTTCCCCTCCTTCCTCTTCGTTTTTTGTTCAAGCAAATATCTGCTGATTTGTCAGCTGAAGGTGGAGGGGGGGGGAAGGAGTATGTTGCAGCTTTCATTGGAGCTTGTAAACCAGAATGTAGGTAGAAATGTTTTAAATTTGTCAAGACTTTCATGACTGGGCCCCAAAATCAGATAAAAAATGTGGTGTAGAGAAAAAGGACAGCTGCAGATTTTTTGTGTGGACGTGTGTTTCTGTACCATGACTAAAAACTCTGAGGACCTTTTCCCAGCTGTCTGGGAGTTATGTGGAAGTTGGATTATTGGCAGTTAAGCATGAGACAACCTGGATTTAGCAAATGCTCTCCTACACAGGAAGCAGATGACATTATCCTGGGGGAAGGGAGGAGATCCTTCTCCAGGCACAGCCCGGGGGGAGACTCCTGCTCCCCCCAGCCTCAGAGCAGCCAAAAATGAGAGCTGGCGATAGGCATAAAAGCGGTCGGATTGTCAGTTTGGTTTTTTTTTTTTTTCCGGTTTTTTTGGTGAAATAAGACACTTTGCTCCCACACTGGAGCTGTTGTGAGAAGTTTTGCTTTGAGGGGGTTTGTGAGGTTTGGGGGGAAGTTTAAAGCTCTGTTCCCTGGGCGTCTCCTCAGTACTGTGTCCTGGCAAATATGTAAGTAAGCCTTAAAACTTTGACTTCTAATTGGGCACATTTGTGAAGGAAATGGTTAATTTTACAACCAAAGGCAAACTTGCACCTCGACAGGTCTGCTGAAAGAAATGTGCCACAGTCGTTTGCTGGCAAGCACCGCAGGGTCATAAATCCACGGGGTTTATTTACAGCCTATAACACTTATGAATGTTAAGATATTTGACGCCACGCTGGCCTTATAATATCCAAGGTCCACAGACACTGGCAGTGGGTCAAATTTCTTTCACTAATTATAAGCAATGAGAGATGGAGTGTGGTGCTGGGGGTGTGGGGGGGAGATATGGAAATCCTCTCTCTCCCCACCCAAAAGCAAAGAATATTTCTGCTCCTCCTCCCAACTGCTGGTTTATGTTTGTGCTTTTTTTATGCAGGCTCCGAAGTTTATAATTAACACTTGCAGTGCTGTAAAGGCTGGGCTGTGGGTGACGCAGCCAGGCTGAAGGAGGGAAGAAGTTGAGAGCAGCTCGTGTCCTTTACAGAGGTCTCAGCAGTATTGTGCAGTATTTCCTAGATACCGCCACAAGCAAACATTTAAAGACAGATGACACCTGGAAACGTCCTTTAATTTTCTCATGTACCACTGAGCCAGGGGAGGAAAAAAAGAAAATTGCATCAGGTTTTAAGCAAAAGGTGGATGCTTGGAAATACGTCTATTAGACTGTTTTGTGCGTATAAAACAGGGCCTTTTAAAAAGCAGCAAAAGCCTGTGTTAAGGGAAAATGTGCTGAATGAGTTGAGGTGTTGAGGTTAGAGGCGGTTTTTAGGGGAGAAGCCCTGCATCCTGCTGGAAGGGACAGTCTGGGATGGATGTGTAGGTCAGCGTGGAGGGGCAAGGGGAGCAGGGGGGATGTGCTGATGATGGTGTTTTGGGAGGGGGTAACTGGGGGAAGGCATGGTGGGAGCGGAGGCCGCTGGAGAGTAATTGGAGGACAAAGGAGGGATGTTGGAGCGTGAGGAGAAATCATAGAAACTTGGGGGGGTGGAAAAAAATGCCAGTATTTAAACGGATGGTTGGAGGGGAAGCTTGGGATCTGGGGATTGACTCTTAAGTGTCAGCAAAGTCTGGGGCCCGAGGAGAAACACTGCTTCACTCAGCAAAGCTCGTTATTCTCAGCTCACTCTACATTAAACACACTTTCCTAGAGTGGACAGTCAGATTTGAAGTACTGCTGTCTTGTCTGTGCTGGGGGGGTGTGTGTGTTTTAACAAGATAATGTGATTGCTCAAATATGCCTAGGTATTACCTTTAGCTTTAATTTCTCCAGCAGTTGATTTTGGGTTCCCTGTAGGTTACTGTTATGCTTGGAGACTAATTTAAGAAAAAGGCAGGGTTATGTGTGTGGTGGAAAGCTGTGCTCCTTTGCCCATATGTTTTTCTTCTATGAGCCATGTAAAACCCGACTTAAAAAAAAAATGAGGGGGCTGTCAATTTGGCCCTTCCACAAATAGCTGTACAGTTTTGTTGAAGGTTTTATGCATTTCCCTAATCAATGGAACGCTGTGACTTATTAGCCCCCGGGGACAAATCCGAATCCCCCAGCACTTCGCTGCAAAGCTGGTGTGGTATTGTACCTTTTTAACAGGTTATCAACAAGGATGTTCCTCCAGTTCCCAAGACGCTTCCCACCCCCTCCAGCATCTCCCCCCTCTGATTCTTTCTGGCAAAATCTGTTCAGTCTCGCGCCTTTGTTTTAGGTCGGCTAAACCCTCGACCCTTATTCTTTGTGGGGTCATGCTCAGGCAACTGGGCAGCGCTGAATGAGTTAAGTCGCTGGCTGAAGTTTGGCTTCATGCAACTAAATTTGAGGCCTGGTAGGCATTAGCAGGGCACAGCACATTTACAGAGCTTAATTAGTACGCGCTGTAATTGTTCATGGTCTGCCAGAAGGAGTAATGTTCAGGAAAAGTGGAGTCGTTCTTCTGCAGTCTTCAGTTTTAAAACGATAAATCACTTGCATATTTGTGCAGTGATTCAAATGGAGCTGAGACCTCTCCATCTCAACATGTGGTAAATTGTAAAGTCAATGAATTGCAGATGTAGGGTACAGCAGATTCTCTAAGAAAATGCGGAATGAATGGGGAAGGGTGATGCTATAAATACGTACTGAGAAGATAACTGGGTTTCTGCTTGCTGTGCCAATTATGATGTACTAAAGATATTAACAATTTTAATGTATTTATTTTATATTTCTTTAAACTAAATATAGGAGTACCATGTTACTTGGTGAGGTTTTTATTAATGCTCCAGAACAATGGATTTCATATGGAAATGCGTGTGATAGCCATATTAATACAAATTAATTCATCATGGGTAATGTTGTAGCTGTTACTAGAGGAGTTTATAATGATGGGACACTTTAAAGTGTGGCTACAGCAACTTATAAGCAATATTGTGGTAGAGGATGCCTTTATATTCTAGTTGGGGGAAATACTGGGAATATTATGTATCTCACTATGGCATTTTGTATCTGCCTGTAATTCCTTCCAACTTCAGAGAGGCTTCTTGGTTGCATTAATCCGACAGCCTAGAGCCTATTTAAAAAAAGCAAAACACAAACAAAACTGCGCTATACAGATTGACATCGTAAATGCTACGTATTGTTTTTTTTTGAATGCGGAGAATGTGTGTCACTCTTACTGCTGTGAAATCTTGTCTTCCTTGGGCTTGGTCCAAGATCCATTGAAGTCAGTGGAAAAAAGGCTTCTATTAATAACGGATGGCTTTGGATTGGGCCCTGTGTGTCTTGAACCAATGGCCAACTTCTTCAAAAGTGGATAAAGGTATTGAAAAAGCCAAACTCAACTAAATGTCATATTGATATATTGCTTCTTCTGTGGCGTCCATTCGCTCTTGGGGAAAAAAAAAAAAAAGTTGTGTTTCCAACGCTACTTAAAGGAGCTCCTGCTTCTGCAGGATCTGGCTTTCCCACAGAAGCGCAGAGAATCCTGGCAGGATCAGGATTTGGTCCAAGGCTGTGTTGCATGTCAATACTGCTTTTCTAATATGAGTAGGTGGATTTGTATGGAAGTTGTAAAAGTTAATGATTATTCTCTGACTCATATGCTGCTGGTTTCAGCAAAGAAGAAATGATGACAGGAAAATCATAGAAATTATAGGAGACAAGCAGGCTTTGGTGAGCGGAGAATGGATTTGTGTTCTGTGAAATGCTTTTGCTGCTTGCTGAAGAAGGGAGGGCAGATTCTTTTTGGGGTCCAGTGTTTTGGGTGCAAAACTCCCTGCAGGTATTTGTCCAGGAAGTGAGGCTGAATTCAGGAGGGACTTTCTGCAGTGTTAAACGTCCCATAACCATTATGTTAGTCCTGCTGATACAGTTAGTCCTGCCTAACTGTTTTCTCCTCTTGCAGAACAGGTTTTAATGCTCTAGGCTCCACAGGAAGTACAATTGCACACCTGATGGCTACCAAGTATGTATATATAATTGTACTCGACCAGTATCTATCTCACAGTTTTGAAAGGCTCTCCAGACTATCTGTGGTGTGAAAGATGCTGTATGCAACAAAATCAGTCTTTGCTTTTTAATTCACTAGTGATGGTGGTGCAGCTGAGACACCAAAAAAATCCAAAGGAGGATGTGGGAAGCAATAGTTAGAAAATGCCAAGCTGAAAATACTGCAAAGGGACTTCCTGGGGAATATGAGAGATTCTTGGATGTTAATACAATAGAAACAAATTGTCCTATTTTAAGAAAGGGAAAAATAGAGCAAGAAAAGGTGGGGGCATACCTCTCTGAGCACATCCAAACTCCCACTGGAGTCAGCGACTACTTAAATAATGATCTGTAAAAGTTTGAGGCTACAGACTTTTCTATTCTAGAGACAAGCCACTACATTGATTTTGGTTTTTAACTGATGCAAATATTTAATAAAGGTTCTCTTGGAACTGCTTTAAACCCTAGCCTGAATAATTTTAACTTAGTTAAACCAGTGAACTGGTTTGGGAGCATACACAGTAAGAGGTTTGCATTGGTTTAATTAGATTTAAGAGATTTATAAAACCAGGGCCACTACTCTGACATAGGCAAGGTCTGGAAGATGGCATATAGATGCTGCATTGATCTATGCCCAGGCTGAACAGACTGCTATTGAAATTACGCTATTGTAAATGTTTGCCAGTATTAAAGAATCCAGGGGAAGGTATGACCTTCAGTGAACACATCAAAAGAATAAGATGGCAATCAGCATGTTTCTATCTTTGTTTTCTCTGCGACATTGGAAAGAAGGCTTTCTCCCTCTGAAAGGAGTTAACAGATTATAGTTGTACGTCTGGAAGTCAAGTTTTTGAGATTTGTATTGTTATTAACCAAATGTATCAGTTTACTTCGATCCCTGTTACATTGCCCAGTGGACTTTTTCTTAATTCTCAACTACACCATAAAATGTAGCTTAAAACATGTCTGTGTCAATTATTTAAAAAAAAAAAAAGTACAGGAGCTAGTCACAAACATAACTACTGTACTGGTCACAAAACCACTGCGTAAAGAATATCCACAGAGCTTATTTTATCTGGATAGCAGCTAAATATCTTTAGAATCCCCAGGGTTATTAAAGGCCAAATGCCTGGTATATGTAGTTAGTTTATTTTCCATTGAAATCTGTTGCTCAACTACAGTACTTGAAAGTACTTTGGTTTTAATTTCATAAATATGAAATTAAATTTCATAAATATGAAATTAAAAAGTGAAAGCTAGAACCTGGGTGTAGCTGGGTGGTTGTAAATGGGAGCTGGCCCGTTGCTGTGCTGCTGGTGTGCCTGAACCTGGGTATCGGACTGGTTACGTGGGCACATCTGTGTACATGCATGCGATGTATATTATTTGTGAGCCTATACTTGGTTATCAGGTGTCTATTCAATTTTAATTGACAATATGAGATTCCTGTGGTTACTCTGTGCACAGATTGCCTTGGGGCTCTACAGGGTTTGTGGGAAGAAAAGCCTTGACAAGTTTCCATTAAGCCCTGAATCAGGCAATTGGAAAAGAGGAGAATGAAAGGAGCTGAAAAGAGGGACAACTTGTTAGTGTTGCATTCTGTGCTTGCAACGAGAAACCTCTTTTAGACAAGAGTGGTTCTCAGGCCAAGAATTTCAAACTCGCAGAGAAACCTGTCCGGAACACAAAAGTTGTTTGAACGGGGTGCAGAATTGTCACAGTAATTAGAGCAATCTCCGTTTACTGAGTGGCAGCCTTTATAAAGGACAGGGGATAAAGGGTTCAAATTCATCTTTCTCTCTCTGATTCACTTCTGATGAACTGCCTCTGTGTATGTATGTGTATATGAAGGAGTGTGTGTGTGTGGCCACATTTTCAGCTACTCATCGTTTGATTGTCCTTGTTTTAAAAGGAGGACTTAAGTTTCTTCTTCCTGCCTTGAATGACATTTTCAGGCATTTTGTTTTTATTTATTTTTTATTGGTGCTCTAATTCGACATACAGAAATAAGAGGATGCTTTGGGGAATGTGCTTGTGCTCTGCTGGAGGGGGATCCCCAAATATTTCTCAGTTTCTCCTCTTATTTGATCCTGCATCTTTGACTCCTAGAAGCAGTCCCATTATTTTTAATAGGATTACTTGTGGAAGCAAGAAAAGTGAATGAATAAGGCTTGGACCCTTAAAGTTTATCCTCTTGCCACACAAGTCTGTCCAGAACTACTGAACCAGCTGGACTTTTGCCATTACTCTTATTAGGAGAAGGATCAGGCCCATGGATTACGTGAGACTGAGTCTTGTGAACCAGCCAAATAAAACTGTAAAATCAGAGTTGTTGCTGTGTGTGATGCAGGAGTGTCTGGAGGCTTGATCTGGGCTCCTTTTGGTCAGATGCTACACAGAGAAAAATGGGAGTGAATGAGCGAGTGAGCAGTGTGGGTGTTCTGGCCCAAGGAAGAAAATGTGACCTAAATTTCCTGTACACCTTTACTTTTAAAGAAAAGAAAATATTAAGGTCCTTTATTTTCTTCGGTAATCATCCTGGGTGCAAAGTCAGTCATTTTGATGTCCATTTACTTAGCTGTTCAGGCTTTGTGATTGCCTTTTATTTGTTCTCCCTGAAATAATGTAGGATCTCTTCTTTGTAAAGGCTTGGAGGTAGCAACCTTGGTTAATTTACTTAATCATTTAGTCAGTGTTGACGTTTCTCTGTTCAGCACCACATCTGAATGCAGAGAGAGAGAGAGGGAGGAGCCCTTTAGCCTGATGTCTTGCTCTGCCTTGTGTTTCTTTGTATCAATGGTGCCTTCAAAGCCTGTGGCATGGGCATGGCTGGTTAGGTGTTGTGTTGGGACCCTGGAAGTGTTGTATGGCTAATTCATCCTCCTTTCTGCCCTGGAGACCTGGGATCAGCCAGCATCTGCACTGGGTTCCTAAGATACGGACCAGAGGAAAAAGGAAGGTCTTGCTGCTGATTACAGAAACACTGTTAAAGCTTATAAATACTCATGACGGTGAAAATTGTAACTCAGAGGTCATGTGCAGTTTTTTTGTATGCAGATTTTTTTCTCCACCTCCACCCCCCTCAATTATTTTCCACTGGATGATGATGAAGAATTTGGCTAGATCTTTTTATATTTTAGCAAAAAGCAAATTTATTTTTCTCGCAGGGTCAGCTGCTAGCATGACAAAGCTGTGGAAAAATTGCTTGTCTTGGAGTTTGCATTGCAAAAATGCCTGTTGATGTTCAGCAAAGCACACTTCTGTATGAGTTTCCTTGGAGCACACGTTCCCCAAGTTCACTCACCTTGTCTGTGAGCATGATGTGTGAATATGGGAGGGTTTTCTGAACACATAGAAGTTGTCTTGCAGGCACAAGGAGGAGTTAGGAGATGACAATTTTTCCTGGCAGTAATGCTGAATTGCTTATGCAGTGTTGGAACACAGAGTTGGGTCTGTGTGTTGGACAGTGTCATGGTCAGGTTGAACAATGTCTTCATTTTTAAATGATGCTATTTCGTCTCAACCATTGATGGTTTAGAGACCAGTTGTGATGTCTGCCATCCTGAAGGAGTACCCAGTATGGTACTAATTGTACCAGGACTAATTGTTGATGAGAATGTACTTGTTGCAAATTATGGACTTCTGTTGAACGTGGCTTTCTCTGTCATATCCTTTGTGCATTATTTTCTCAGCTGGCAATTAATTTCTCAGTTTGGTAATTTGTCAGTAACTGACATCTCTTCAGTAATGAGTGTTCTGTAGTAATTCTCCATCACTAAGAAGTAATTGCTGGCTCTATAAAGTCACTGATCTCTTTCATTTGCCAGCCAGGTAACCTTTCCTGTTAGACTGTTATGACCAAGTTATCCATCGCAGCAAAGCCGAAATATGTCTACAGTTGATGTCCCAGCCATGGCTTGATAAACAGAGAAAGAGGGCTGGAGGAAGCTGGTTTTAGGTCATGGTCACAGGCAGGAGCTCATGACAGCAGCAGAAGGCTTTTATTTGATTTTACAGCTATGTAAAATCTAGCTCAGCCTAGAAAAGCAGCTGTTGAGTTTAGTTGAGGTGGCGACACAGAGCAGCTAACGTCCTCATTGCGTGGCATTTCCTCAAGCCTACTGTTCTGCCTGGCCCTGTCTTGCTTTTCTGCCTCCTGTTGGGGTTGTTTCTTAACGCGGTGGTAAGTGGTTTGGAGGTGCTTCCCTTCCCAGGAGCTGGTGGTGCAAATGCAGCCCAAAGCCTGTACATGCGCTGGGCTCGCCTCCATGTCAACCCTCTGAAGAACTGTCCTCAACCCAGCTGGGTCCATGGATTTGGGTTTGTAGGATTGTGGCCTAAATTTATGATCCCAAGGGGGAGCTTACAAAGTTTATTTTGGAAACAAAATACTCGGTGAAGCAGGAAGGAGGCTGAAGAGAATACTGGAAAGATGGTGCAAATGAGAAGCAGAAGTTTTTCATTTACACTCTGCTATTGCTCGGGTTTGTGGATCTAAGTAGAAACCAGGCAGTTTTTGGAAATCTCATGAGTTGTCTATCAGCATCTGCACATGCCTAAATACCTTTTAAATTTGTTTTTGTTTTTCCTGCTCCTTGAACATGTTAGCTAATGCCACAAGGAGTGAGCTGAATTCTCTCTCTTTATTTCCGCCCCCCTCCCGCTGTTGGAATTGTTTGTTAAATTCCAATTACGAGGCTTGTTCAACACCTGTACAAACCCACAGTCATTGTTAAGGGAATAATTTGAGGACAATGGGGTTAACGCAGGTGTACACAAGTGCAGAATTTGGATTGCAAAGTCTCTTTATTACTCTGTGTGCATAAGAAAGAGAAAGAAAGAATTCAGCTTAATTTTCAGATCCCAGCTATAATTTGTAGGACAAGCATTTGGAAGAAGGGTAAGTGGGGAGGGGAAGAAATGTCTGAACATGTTCAGACATGGCACTGAACACATATGAAATGGAAAGTTAAAAGGAAATAAACACTACACTCCTCTTTCCTCCCTACCTCACCCTCATACCACTTCCATGGAGTCACTTTTCAAGGTATAGCTGCACAATGCTGGTTGGTAATGATCTTGCACACTGATTGCCTTCCGAGTGATCACAGCTAAACCTGAATGTTTGCATGGAACTGAGGTACTGGGACACTGTGCTGGTTTGTGGTGCCAGCAGTTACCAGCCCCAGTTGCACCCTGATACAACCAGTAAGTTGCATTAGGTGTACATTCATGTGGGTACGCTCTGTTTTGTAGGAGCAAAATCAAGCGAGTTGGGCTGTTTGACTCTCAAGATTTCTTTTCTCTGAAGCTGAACATGTGTGTAGTCTCCAAAGGTGATCTACTGTTTCATGCCACCAGAGTAACCCTCATAAGATGGTAAGAACATCAATAAAAACCAGGACGATGAAGTCCTAGAGTCTGTAGGGCGTCTCCTGGTATTGTTATGTTGATACAGAGATTTACAGTTTTGTGTAACTTCACGAATATCTAGCAGTGGGTCGTCTTCCTTTGGGGTAGTTCCAGTAAAGGCTATAAGAGCTTCCTGCAGAAGGAAAGTCAAGATTCACATCCCTGTTGTCACAAGTGGTTGTAAATTGAGATTGGTTTCTCTTGCAGTTTCATCGTAATTTGGTTTCTTTCCTACTCATGGGAGTTTCTTCAGACAAGGATCAAACTTTCTCTGTTATCTTAAGTACTCTGTGCACTTGGGGTACAACAAATTAATAAGTAGGAATAATTATTAGTGACTAGATAAATGTCCAGATCAGTTTATCCTCTTGGTGATTTGCCTGTTAGAACTAATCTTGACTGCTACAAATAGGTTTGGTATTTGACATTTCAGTTTATGTAGGAGGGGAGAAAACGGCCGTTGACTACTGTGAAATGGTTCAGAAGTTACTTGCTGTTCTTTTTCAATGAGTAATAACTCAGCTGAGTAGCATGACCGAAGGCTCAGATATGGAACTGTTTGATCAAGAGAGAAATTGGTAGTTCCACATCTTGGCTGTGCGCGCACAATTATGTTGGTGCATATGTGGTCAGAGGAGGACTAGTTATCTTCCAAATGCTGTCAGGCAACCTTGCTTGTACTGGAGAAACAGAGTCTTTATTAATGGTTAATTTTAAGTTATGGAAAGAAATACTTCTCACTGACTTGAGGCTGTCTGGAAGATGGTTAAAAATAGTCTTTCAATGAGGTGTCATGGTCTGGTCCACTGGAGATGTGTATTTTTCTCTTTGGTGGGTAGTGTGACCTTCTGCAAAAGTTGTATTAAGATAATGAGTAGTGATTTGTCCTAAAACTTTAAGTAGATTAACCTCTGAATTACAAACTGTTGACGTGGTCTTACTTCTGTCAGGTGATGTAAGTTAGGGGTTACGAGTCGTTCTTTACATTTGCAGTTGTGCAAATTTTGTTGAAATTAATGAAAATTTTCTCCATCTACTTGGATAATAATTTTTAAAAGATAATTTAATGATTTTTTTTTTTTTTGACTGAGTGTATATACACTGAACTAATGGAAGATGAAACTGGTATTGGTGTGGTTTTCCTCACAGTGTTTACCGATATAGATTCCATTAGTTTCTGCTGTTTGCACCCATTTCTATTGTTTTGTTACTGTGTTAGTAGCATTATGTACCTGCCTTAGAAATTTGTATTGTTCATCCTGTTTAATGCTACATACAGTCACTAGAGTATGTTGTGTTTAGTTTGTTGGATAGCAGCTATATGGGGTAGATCATCTTGAAGTTCACTGGATCCCCTTTTTGTGCAGCTAAATAAATATATAGCTGCTAAGATAGTAAAACTAGTTTCTTTACTGGGAATACTTGAACAGAAGAGGTGGGCATTGCCTGGCATCTTGTTCTGTCTGATCTCGACAGAGACCCAGGTCCAATATTAGCTGATTCTAACTTGTATTCAGGGCCAAAATCAGGGGAGTGTGGCCCTGTGAAGAATGATCCTACAGTGCTGAAAAAAGCCAAGAAGTGGTGTTCTGTTAGATGATGAAGCCAGAGGAGCAGTTAACGTCTGGTGTTCTTTGAATGCTTTTACAACTTGAAGGAGCATTACCCACCCAAACTGAGTCCCAGATTTCAGATTTCATTTATACTGCTGTGCCTGAAAAACCTGACAAACAGAGCGGTTCATCCAAGAATTGCAGTAGAAATACTTGGTTTTAATCAAATGAGCCCATCAGTGTAATCATAGGTACCAAAATCTTGGAGCAGTTAAAAATGGGAGAGGAACTACATCTGAACTAAAATGAAAATGACTTTTGTGTAGTGTTTTTGGGTGGCTTAACAGCTACAAATTTATGAAGATATAATTAGCTACCTTTCAGGGTAAGGGTTCATTTTTAACATAAAGCTCTCCTTAAAAGCTTCAATAAATGTGTGCAGATTTTAATACAAGTGGCACTGCAAAACTGTGCTGTAAGTCTTGAAAATAATTAAATAGATCTGATTTCTGAACCAGGGGTTTGGTGCAGAAATCTGGAAGAGATTGATAGGGAAACTATTAATACCTGTTACATATACAGAGACAATAACACATTAATAGCTATGTAACATCAGCATCTATAATCTATGTAACACCAATATCTATGTAATGCATAATATCTATTAATATATTAATACCTATAATATATACTTATACATATATGTGGGTATCTACATCTATTAAATATGTACCAATGAGTATATATAAGATTTTTTTCTGCAACTTCGAGATCATGGCAACATTTGAGAACCAAGTGTCTGATTATTTTCTTTCATTTGGGAGGTTCTTTTTTAGGGGGATGCCTGTGTGTCTGTATGTGAGAACAGTACTGCTGTTAGGTGCTCTGCTCAGGGGTCACCCTTTGTATGAATGTGCCATGTGGTTTCCTCTAAGTCACCTGCTGTTAGACCACTTACAGACAGGACTTGCAGCATTGCTTGGTGATCTAAAGCCATGGACATGGCTCTATGACCAGGTGGCATTGTTCTGCTGGCTCACAGTTGTAAAGGCGGATGGTTGTGTGGGAGGACAGAGATATTTCTTATAAAGCAGAGATAGTCCCTTACATACGGATTTTTCTGAATTCATGGTAAGCTGGGCTGTGCTCCTCCACAGCCCTCCTTCAGCTGCAGTGTTACTGTCAAGATGTGATCCACTGACAGCTGGAGCTGTAAAAGTAGTGGTTGAGCTCCTTCTGAGACTTGCTGTGCACAGAGGCAGGTAAACTGTGGTTTGGGGCTGGCTGGTGGAGAAACACAACTTGGTGATGACATGGCCATGTACAACTGTCTGTGTGATACTTGCATGTGCTCTGTCCCCAAGTATTCTGTGTGCTCATGATTGGACCGTGGTTCATGGTGCAGTGGGGTCGTCCTTGCTCGGAAAATCCTGCCTGAGCCTCAGTAATATTCCTTGAACAAACGTGGGCCTTTAAACCAAAGTGCTTGTGCTGTGGCAGAGCCCTGCTCTGAGGGAAGGCTCATGCCCAGGAAGGCTCACCACAGCCTTGGGGAAGTGGGCTGTTCTGCAGGCCAAGTTTCAAGCTCAAGTCACAGTGCAGTCACAACCCTTTATGAAAGATCCTGATGAGAGTTTGGGCCCATGATATTTAAATATGCCTGTGGTAATATAATCAGCTGCCACCCACTACTCAGCTTCTAAACTGATCCTAAAATAACCTTTGGTAGCATGACACATGTAAAGCTTCCCTCCCCTCTGGTTTAATCTTCTGTACACAGCCCCAGTGTAATGTTTATATGACAGTCATAAGGAAGGCTCTGTAGGTGTATCCAGGCCTTTTATGAGAGCATGACACGATATCGGTTTCTACATTTATCTCCCTGCTCCTTGACGTTCTCATCTCTGCCATGCTTTCAGTTTTGAAATGAAGAAAAGTGGTGTGGAGCTGCTCTATCTCATCAGGGTGTGAGCTTCCACTTTCCCAACTGAGTGCTCAGTGTCCTTTGTGAGGATATGTGGTTTGGACCTTCCCTCTTCTCCCTCCTTTCCCCTACTGATCTTTCATAAAGAATAACAAACCACGAATGGATGTTAATGGCTTCATGCATATATATATATATATATATATATATATAGGCTGTCTGGTTGCTGAGAAGGTTTTATTGGCATAAATATGGAATATTTACAAGTGGCAAATTCACTGGTGAGATTATGCAGACCAGACTAAATGAGCTCTGAAGGGCATTTATAACACCTTCAGACAAACCAGCCTTTTCGTTTATAGCAAAGGGGTTTATATGCATGTGTGTGCTTGCATATATATATATTTATATTTAAACTGTAGGTATGTATCTATACCTTTTTTCTTTCTCTGAAATACAGAGGTAGCATTAATATTTCTGCTGCTGGCTGGCCATAAAACACAGCAGTCCTGGAATGATAGGAAAGCTGTCGTCGACAGCAGTATGGCGATGTCTGTAATTAAAGCCACTTCTGTAAAATGACATTCCTGGGTGGTCAGTCAGGCACTCCTGAAGCTCCCGAGGGACTGTAGGTAGCAGTGGGGTTTCTCAGGTGCTTTGCCAGAGTTTGACGGGCACCTTCCCCAGCTGGGTGGTGGAATGCAGCTTCTTGAGCCGACCCTGCTAACGCTTCAGACTAGCAGTGTTCACAGAGGGCATGCAAGAAATGTAACTTAAAATCCTTGATTTGCTTTGGCCAACAGCTTGAGGGAGAAGAGGAGAAGGGGAGGAGGGTGGAAGAGTGGAGAGCAAGAAAATGCCCTTTTGTAGTAGATTTAAACATAACAATATCCAAGAAACACTGGCGGTTTGAAAGCTGTTTGGAGGGTTTGTGTGTTAGAAGTAGTCCCAGCTGAGAGACATTGCTGAGCAGAGTTCAGGCAAGGAGGCCAAAGGTGCAGCATAAATATAGTTTGTCACATTGTTGCTGAAATAAATGAACATTATTCCATGGAATAATCATAACTACGTATATGGCATAAATACAGTCATTGACTGGTGCCACAAAAATACTTAATGGCTTGTAGTCGTTGTGCCTTTTGACCTGGAAGGAAAAGGGTGTGATCCTGTTCCAATTATAACCAATGAGCCTTGCTATTGATCTGTGGGAGACTTTATGAGTGAGGAGAGCGGGGATGGATGATGTGGAATAACAGCTGCGGGAATAAGTCATCGATGGACTATTCTGTTTATTTAGCTTTGATGGTAGCATAGCACTTGGTGCTCACTTGCTTTGTGATTTTTAATGTATTGTCTTAAATCCAAATGAGTGTTTAACAAGGCTGCGCCTAGTAATTTTACAAGTAGCCTTAGGAATTCATTCATTGTGTAAAAGCATTTTGCATGAGAGCTGAACTGCTAGGAGAGGTGGAGGGAAGGTACAGCAGCCTGACCAAGAGGACACCTTGCTTGGCAGAGGGAGAGGGATGACATTCCTTGTCTGTAGTCTGACTTGCTTTTTAATGTCTTTTTATTGGCTAATCAATGTACAATAGGAATCCACACTATGGTCAACTTAAGCGCCACTTAATTGAGAAATAAATGATAAACCCATTATGCTTTGCTAGTAGAGAACATTTCAGGGTGATTATGGAAGCTTTGCTAAATTTTTTGGCATCCCTTGAGTGAGACTAATTGCCTTCCCTCAGGGCAGCTCCACAAGCTTGGGTCACATCCTGGCCTTGATGAAGCCAATGGGAGTTCTCCTATGGATTTTTTTTTTTAATTATTATTTTAAAGAGGGCCATTGTATACCAGTCTTTTCTCTGGTGTTCTGCTTTCCCCTGAAACCAGGACCTACTTTGACCGCTGTGTCTGTTTGGTCGGCTCTTGGCCAAGGTGCTTTGCATGGGGCTATGGATGCTCTCCATGTCTCTGAATCGAGTCCCTCTGCACTGGAAGGCTGGTTTGTTGGGGACTCTGCCAGGGGATGGCTGTACCAGCAAACACTCAAAGCTGTGATGGCCCTTGGGCTGGTCCTGTGCCCTCTGCTCTTTCCAAGCAGCCTGACCTCAGCTGCTTTCCCGTTGCTGACTGCCTGATCTTGCCCGCCATGGGAGAGTGGTTCCAGCACAGCGATCCATGCAGCTCTGGGACAGGGCTCTGACCACTCAGAAAAGCTGGATTTTTTTCAGATCTGGCCTCTTGCCAGCGTGGTGTATGCCCTTCAACAGCCAGTGGAGTTAGCAGTCACAGTGGATGTCCATGAGCCTGTTAATGAGGAGCTGGACAAGGGAGTGCTGCATCAGACAGGAGCAGGGCAAGCTTTGTTTAATCGGCTTCTCAAGTCCAGTTTCTAGCTACGACAACTGATTTGCAACAGAAGCCATCAGGGCAAGCTAGGATACAAAAGCCTGAGGATGTATTATTCTGCTTGGCTTTGAGGCTTCGTGCTGGCTGCTAGTGATAGCTAAGACTTATTAAATTAAATAATAAAAAAAAAAATCCGCTTATTAGGTGCTCCGCTCAGTTCCTGCTCACTGTGTAGACTTTTGGCTGTGCTGTACCCAGCAGTACGTCCAAGGCACCGTCAGCACCAATCTCCTTGTATGTCAGGATGTCAACCTGACACCTGTGCTCCATGGCTGGAGCTGAGCCTGCTTGGTGATAGAGTAGGAAGTCTCCTCTTCTGAGGGATTATGACCTGGGAAAGGTCTCCCTGTTTTGGAGGAGAGAATAGATCTAAAGCATTGAGAAACTTTCCTGTTTTCATAATTTGTTGGATGTTGCTGGTGCTTCCTGGTACTATTTGAGATTGCCAGTGTGGGACCTGTGGTCCCTGTTTGCTTTTGCAGCTATTCTGATGATTAGTGGGTTGTGTTGCTCTTATTTCTGCTCTGCTCAGCCCCATGCTAGAGGAACAGGCTGCATGCAATTTATAAATAAATATTTATTATTTTGAGTGATGACTGAGAGAGAGGGTATTTCCTGGCTGTGAATGACTGGCTGGAAGAGTTGGAATCCACCAGCTCTGGGGTGCCAGGCGTTGCCCAAACCTAGAAGTCATTATTACTTTTTTTTCTGCTGTGACCCCTGCCCTTCTGTCCCGTGCAAACCTGTGCCTTGCTCCCATGCCAGCTTGTCAAAAATAAACATGCTGTTAAGATCGCTCCCTCCCTAGCCTGCCATGCAATTAAGTGGCTGGTTTGCACAAGGATACAAGTAGCTTCGTTGCCTTATTGCTGATAAGGGTGATAAGGGTCTGGCCTGGAGACATTGCCCCATACCCACAGCCTTCAGTGGGACAGGAGTAACGGTTGCAAAATTGGGTCCCAGTTCTTGCCACAGCCTTGCCGCCACCTCTTCCCTGCCCAGCCCGCCTGGGTCAAGCGCTGGGTGTGTGGTGGAGATGCTATGTTCTATTCCTACCCGTTAATCTGCTGAGTGTTTGGGGCATTGGGATTTTTTTCTTCAGAGCTTGACAGGCACAAATCACCAGATGATGGGCTTGTGTGGGAATTGATGTCTTTGAGTGGTTTTGGAGTTTTTGACTGGGTGCTTCTGAGATGTTGGGAAGTCCTCCAAGGGAATGACCTGTGGGATTGTTGCCAACTGTACTTTCAGAAGTGACCTGAGACACTTGGAGCCGTTCCCGGTGTTCAGAATTATACTGAAATACCAGCATGATGAAAAAACAAATGTAGAATTGCTAAATGTATGTTGTCCAAAGATTGTGCAAACTGTTGTAACTCTGCTTCAAAAAAACAAAAGCCCAACAAAAATACCCCAGTGGCCCTCTCGTGATTTACCTCAGCTGAGCATCAGAATTTAAAAAAAAAGTTGAAAATGAAAGAAATACTTGTAAATGGGGGGGGGCAGGCACACAAAAGGCAGTGTTGGTATTAGAATAGAAAATGCGAACTGAAGACAACACACAGAATACCATAATTTTTTTCAGGGCATTGATTTGTATCTGATTTAAATTTTAGTGTAGAGAAACAGAATGATGTTTTCCAGGTTCCAGTAAGGTTTTAGTGTATCTGCTTTCTGTCTGTGAAGAATTTCCTCTTGCCACCTCCAGAAGGAGAATATTTTATATACCATTACTTTAATTACTTTTTGATCTGAACTTAATCATCTTCTTTTACAATGTTTAGGTTAAAGAGGTTTTTATGGTGTACTGGTATTGGCTTTGAAAATCTTTAGTCACTGATATCTTTGTTGCTCATTAAGTATGTTTTAATTTTTAAACCAAGGCTTCTATCTAAATGTTGGTTTCTTTTGGTGGAGTTCTTTTTCTAATTATGAAAAGACTTCCTACATTTTCAGCCAGCTAGCTGGATTTTTCAGTTAAATGATGCACAGCAACTAGCACTATGTGTTAGTATATGATTTGAGACAAAACGATACTGTGGAAAATCTGTTAGAAGGTGATTTTTCTTTCTCTTTCCCTAAAACAGAAATAATAAGAGGAAAACTAGCCAAGGGATTGATTACATTCATAGTTAGTAGTATAGATACTGATGTACATAGCTGTTTGAAATTATCAGTGCCATGTCCCAGATGACCCCATATTTGTGAAGGGGAAAAATGTGAATTTGGCATTAGATTTACTTGACCTTAAGAAAATAATGTTTCTTTTAATTTGAAACAAGCTTTCTTGAACAGATTTGGAGAGGCAAATTATGTCTTGTCTAATTGGCAAAATCAGCCCTCCAAGAAATGCAAGGTATTTGCAAACCCTGAATGCATGACTTTGCCTGCAAATATTTTGAACGTTATTATGTGAGCTAGAAGCTGAAGCATTTCACTAAAAATTGGGACTCGTGGGTGTTCTTTCCTATCTCGCCTAATATATCGAAATCTGAAGCTAAAGCTTTCTAGTGCTGGCTGCCCAAGTTGAGAAGCTCAGGGCTTCATCTTCAGTGACGCTCAGCTTTTTGTAATTGCCTCTGCAAACGCCGGTGGGTTTGTGGATGTGACACCCATCAGAAAATACTCTCGTTTTAGCATTCGTCTGGACTTGCCTCTCTGCTTGAGTTTGCACGGCTGCAAAGCCAGAGTAGCTCTCACCTGCCTCACAGGCCACTGTGTTTTGAGTTTGGGAATCGGTGTGAGGCTTGGTGTGCGTGTGGAAGGTGTTTCCAAAGTGCTGCTGATGTCTTGGGCAGATGAGGTGCAAGCCCCAGTCTTCAGCAGTTTGCCATTAGCTGGGGCATAGCTGGAGGGCAGAGGAGCTTGTACCATCTGGATCTGCCCTGGGCTTCCTCCTCCCAGGACGCTCGCTGGACAGTAGGATGGTTTTGTGTCAATTGAGTTCCAGCTTTTTTCTGGTAAGTATTTGTCGAATGAAATTGAAGAACTGTGAGCACAATTCATCTTAGCGTACAGAGAGCAGCGGGTGTGAGCAGCACTGACTGGGACCAGACATTGACATACGGGCCGTCATCAAACTAATTGTTGTTTGAATTACCTGTTATGATCCGATGACAAATCTGCTTCGCTCCTGCCACTGGAGCAGAAAATGTAGCTTGAATTGGCGTGATGTTAGCAAGTGTAAACTGTACTTCAACAAGATGGATAAACGCAATTATGGGGCAGACCTGTAGAGAGAAAATCCATTTAAATCTCGTAATGTTAAGCAGAGCTGTGTTTAATTCATTTGGACCAATTTGGGAATGATGTATGAGTGTTGGTGAACATTAGTCAAAGGGAGAAGGGCTGGGGAAAGAGATGCAGTGCTCAGGCAGGATGGCAGAGGAGAGCTGCACCGTCTGAGCGGTTAGCACTAATGGCTGGGGAAGGCTAAAATGACAAAAAGATGTACTAACTGCTTGTACAAGAACAGCCCAGTGTAAATGAACCAATAAGAGAAACATATGGAGCAGAAAGAAGGTGTAGTATTTTTCTTAAAAACTATTGATCTTTCCAATTGAGAAGGAAATATATATAAATTGAAAGCAGCATTTTGTTGGTTTTCTTTACTGACTGCTACAGAAAGTGTGGGGGATTTTTTTTTATTTCCCCCCCTTGTTTTTTTTTTTTTTTTTAAAGGTTTGTCAAAACGCAAGGGAGGGGGAAAGATTTTTTTTCTTTATTATTTAATCGTGAACAAAGGGTAGGGATTGATCACTTACTTGCGGTTGTTCTTAGTGCTGTGATTGCTTTGTGGGGTGTATTTAATGTGTGCTTATTCAAAGGTTTTCCAGCTACGGCTTTCTGTATTTTAAAAGAAAATTAAGCGCCGCGTTGTGCAGGCAGATGGATTGACGTATTCCAGAGGATGTGGATGTTGTACAATAATGGCCTAAGAAGCTGTCACTGCTTATTTACTGGTTTAATACCTAAAATGTGTGCGCTAGGCAGTTGTCAAATGCCGAGGAAGATGCAAGAGAACAATCTCACGAAGGAATGGCTTTGGCAAGACAGAGGGGTTGAACAATGAATGTACTTGACTCTGTTGTTTGTGGTCTTCAGTGGGTTCCAGCAAAGCTAACCCACATGCACATGTTCTATCTCATTTTGGACAAAAAAAAAAAGTCTTTCTTGTGTTACTCATTTAAGGCCCTTTCCACAAAACTTTAAAGTAGTGAACAAAGAGACAGCATTCTTATTTGCATTCCTCTTTGCCCGTGTGTGCCTCACTGTGTATCTGCTTGCTTCCCCTCTCATCGTTGCAGTGCTCTGCTTTGTTCTACTCTTGCAACTCCTGGTAGCAAATAACATGGAGAAGGGAACCTGTCCCAAGGTATGGGTCACCAAGTTTGGCTACTGAGGTCAGATAGTAATTTTGTGACATTTGTAGAGGCTGCTAAAGCTGAAGTGAAATAACCAAATGCCGATACATAGAATTTAGGAAATCTTCTAGTAATTCCTCATTTCTGGTACACCTGAAAGCTCTCTGAAATAACAGAAGTGATTCTGCAGGACTTTAAATAAAGTACAGGAAAAAGAGGTGGTCTTCATTTTCAGTCATCTATACTTCAAAGAAAGTTAATTTTGGAAGGCGTGATTTGATAAATTGAAAGTTTCATTTTGTTAGATTTAAGCTATTAAAAATATTTTCAAGCAATTTTGTTTCTGTACTTGGGACTCTGTATGAGTAGCACTTGATCATAATGAGTAGAGATCCATCAGCCTTTTTGGGAAGACAGGTGGACCTTGTTCCTGTCTTGCCCTGAAAGTCCATTTAGCTTCAGTGAGCCAAGTTGAGAAAGGCTTGCTTTAAGGGGATCAAAGAGATATAGCTCCAAGTTGTTTAAAGGTCTTAGGTCTAATGCGTGTGTCCATCACATCACGAAGACATAGTGGTGCTGACAAAAAGGTGTTTTATTCCTTTTCTTGGATGTAGCTACATGGTAATGGTAAAAGGAGCAGTATAATTCATTGTGAGGTGTGACATCGAGGTATACCAGTATTCCTTAAGAGGGTCTGTGTAGGTAGGTCCTTCTGGAGAGCCTGGAAGGATGTGTATTAAAATGACAATGTATAACATGCCGTGAGTGTCACACGAGCTCGTTTCTGGCACTGTCACTGTGGGCGAGCCCCGTCACTCACCCCTCCCCTCGCTGCGGGATCAGCAGGGACAACTAAAAAGCTCTGGGGACTTCATGGTAGCTACTCTTACATTGTCAACACTTCCTCTTCTAATCCCTGCTCTGAGAATAACCAAATATTCAGACTTAGCAACTGTTTTTCCTGCCTAGTAACTTCATCTCCCACAATGTCTGCCTTCGAGAATGTGTCTGGATTGCCCAGTGAACCACTCTGTGTGTGTGTCTGTGTGAGTGTGTGTGTGTGGTTTTTTTTTTCCCCTTGTGGGTCATTCTTTTTTAAGTTCAAAAAATTGGCCCACCAGCTGCTGTGCTTTAGAATTGCTTAATACTTTTATTTAATTATAAAATTGTTTTTATTCTTTTTTTTTTTTTTAAACTTGAAGTGCAAACAAGAGGAATTGAGGGCCTTTTGGTGTCTTGAGATGTGTGCACATTGCACAGGAACATTGGGTTTATGCTTAATTAAAAGGTCACTGTTGAATGAGGTGACTGCTGAATCCTAGATGCTAACATAGGATTCACTCTTAATTTGGAGACTATAGATCATATTGAATGTGCATGTTATAGGGACATAATACATACCTTGTGACTGTCCCTTAAGAAGCATCATTCAGATGATAAAGGATCTCTTGGACATGGTGTTGTTTAAATGGGAGGAAGGATGCAGAAGCTGTTGAACCCAAATTGTTGAGATGGCTCTTGAATATTACAGATAATCCTTTGTCCTTTACACTGGTTGTCTCTGCCTCAGTTTGCCCATCTGTGAAATAGGAGAAACAAAGCTTACTAATACTTAACCTGAGACAGAAGGTCGTATTCTCCATATTTTGGAAAATGTACTGTCTTGAGGTGGAAAGGACTTTGGGGAGGAGTGGGGTTAAAGTAAATATAATAAAATGAAAGAACTGGGTTTGTGTGTTGTTCGTTGTTTTTTTCAAATACTCCCTTCCCCTGAAGGTCTCTTCTTTTTTTTTCCTTTTGACTTCCTAACAAAATTGTATGTAAAAACATAAGTTGCTGATTGATTATGCCAGCTGACAGTTTGTCAGGATGGGAACTGTGTATTTGGACTTCTCTTTCTTTTCTCTCCTACCAGATGCTGATTGTATTCAATAATTATGTATATGAAAGAATTTTCATTATGGCATTGTGGTTTCATGTTCTCAGAAGCGTTTGGAACAGGGTAGCTATGAGAAGCCAGATTGCATGACACACTTTAGGCTTTGTTTCTCCCTGACCACATGCACATTTTGGTTTTTTTTCTTTCCTCTTAAAGTTTGAGCAAAAATTGTATTGATTTGAGCAATCTCATGGAGAATCCCACTCCCAAGTCAGTAGGGCTTTAACCTACTGGGTATTTTTAATTTTTAAAATGGAGTTTTACTGAAGAATGATTTTTTTTTCTTTCTTTTTTTTTTCTGTGCTAGCATAGTTTATTTCTTCTGCAGTGCTCTATGATCTGACCAAAAATTACAAGAAAATGAATATATAGGACTTGGGCCATATCCATATGCATCACCAAGGACTCGGCTTGTTGCACTTATGATCCTGTAAGAGACCATACTCACAGAATACTTGTCCTTGAGATTGGTCTTGGGGTTTAAACAGATTTTACAATTTCTAAGAGCTGTTTTGGAGCGGATTGCAGATCTTGCTGTGTTGGCCAACCTATTGTAATTTTTAGACATTAAACTCCCATTTTTATAACAATATAATATATTTATTTTTAAAGGTGATGAACTCTCTGAACTAATTCAGCTTTTATAGAGCTGCCTGTAACCAAATCTCAGCGACAGGGCTGTGAATTTTACCTCAATAATGTGTGAACTTCAAAGTCTATCTGGAAATGTGTGATGCTATGATTATTTGTTGTTTTTTCTCCCTAACAAGAAACAAACAGAAATGCAAAAGAAAAAGCATCCTAATAGCACAACATGCTGAGGAGTAGAATAGCGAATAGTTCTAACAGTATCAAATTTCATTTGCTGCTTATATTTAGTGTTTTCCCATCTTCTGACTTTTCTGGTAAATGATATATTTCAAAGTGTAAAAGAAAAACATGTTCTAAGCATACAGGGTGGGCAGTACTGCTGGGGTAGGCTTGTTGGTAACCTAATGCTTCATTTTTTGGTAAAAGTTCAAGCTAGATAGCATGAATATCATAAGGCAACTTTTTGCATGTGTCATGTTTGAAGGTATTTACAGATATTCTGTATTGATTTATTTTTTGTATGCTGTTCTGCAGTTAGAGTGGTTGGAGTCTGTATTATGTTACGGGTTGTGTTGGGTTTTTTTTCAATCAGTATGCAAAATATTGGTTGCATTGGTGTGTGAATTGAGGGGAACCAAATGAATTGGTTTGCTGTCAAAAACCACATGCAAAGTACGTAGGGTTTTGATTTCTGCTTTAGTGGTTCTGTTATCATTGTTATTTACAGCAAGAGTGGCTTTTTATCTCTGAGTTTGTGCTCTTTAGCCTATGAGTTCTTGGTTTTGTGGTTTTTATCAGCAAAGTTCAGCCTAACTTCTAGAGTTCTTAATTTTGCTGTTTGTAAGTCCCATTATGAGCTGGATCTTTAAGCTAGATAAGTAGAAAAAGTGCTTGAGAATTACTGTAGGGTAAAATTCCTCCACTTGATCATGACATGAACTGGATGCAGACTGAACTTTCCCTTTCAGGAAAGCTACCTAAGGACAGGTCTGACTTTAGGACTCTCAAGGGGTCTGAAATTTGTGAAAGAGCTATTTCTGTCAGAATTCTGTACATTCTATACATGTCTAGTGTCTTACTGAATCAGGACATAATTATGACTTTTAAAGAATTTAATTAAAAGAATTAAATAATTTAACTTTTAATACAAGAGACATTTTGAAGTTACTTACTTTCAGGAATGCTTTTGCTTCATATTGCCTATACAAAATACATATTAATGAAAAAAAACCCAACCATGAGCCTTGAATTTCCCAGCTGAAGGTTGATGAATGAAGGTTTAGAAAGTAAGAATTGGTGCTTTTCAGATTTACGAAGCATGAAAACTCTCGTGTTTTCATATGTTTGAAAGCAGTGGAAACCCCTTCTTGAAGGTGAAAGCTAATGTTTTTTCCTAGCATCATGCTCCCAAGATCTTACACTGTTTAAAAAACATCAAATACTGTCAGCCATATGATAGAATTGAGAAATGGCAATTCTGTTTTCTCCCATCGATAACCTTGGGAAAGTCAGTAGTGATGAAAGATTTTTTGCATCCAAAAGAAAGCAGAAGCTGTATCTGATGTACTTGATTCAGTCACTACTTCCCTCCACCCTCTCGTACACTGCGCAGGATCCTTCCTAATGGCAGATTAACTTTTGAAGGACAGTGTTTCGCTGTACATATCTCCTAATTTCATTAAACTCTTGATGATAATATTGTATTGAGAACTAAAGCTATCAATTCATTATTGGTGATGTTTAATAAAGAACTAATGGTGCTTTCTAGCTTAACCAGTGGTGTGACCATAAACACCTTTTAGAAGGCTTTGGCTTCTGCTTGATGTCTTTCTGAAAAGTAGAGGAGACTTTCTATATCTAGTGTACAATGAATTATGTCCAGCAAAGCACAGATGACTCTAGAAAGGACATAAGATTTCTTGAAAACACACTGCAATGATCAAGGTGCCCATGTATAGTTGGGGCCCATGGGTTGGGGTGGTGGAGGCTATACTGTGACATAATTTATTTCCCTGGGCTTGGAAAACAAAAGACTGCACAGAAAACAAGCAACAGAATGATTTATCTTATTGATAGGCATGAAATTAGTGGCAGCAAGAAGAGGAAATTTGTTGCCTGTTCTATACTATTTTGCTGCATGCCTGTTTCTTTTGATAGCAAGGAATTCTCCCCTGCTTGAAGATTTTATTTTCATTTTACAGCTTGCTGTGCTCTGTGGGCATCAGGACCATAGTCTGTCGGTGATGTAGCATCACTTTCCCGAGAGTGGGGGTATGGTTTATAGGCACAGTAAACACCTTCTGATGGTTCATTCCAATTAATAAGTGTATAACCCCCGTGTGCTGTAGAAGGTGATTTTACTTGATCTTTTGTGATTAGTGGTGAGAAATGTAGCTTTATATATACAAACCCATTTTATAAATTGCAGACAATATTTAATTAGCATTATGCACCCACGGCCACCTCATCTACACTTCTCCTGCTAATCCGTCTCCCTGGGACTCCACCACTCCAAACAGCTCAGTGTCTTCAGCCAGCATTTACAGATTAATAAATCTACCAGGGAAGCATTCCCTCCTTATCTGTTTGTCTGTGGAAATGCCCCCAAATGTTAACTCAGACCACAAGCCTGAGATGAGCAAATTTTATGTCTCAGCTGCCGGCAGCTCTTCCTGTAGCTAAGAGTGCCGTGATTTCTGAAACCTGATGCTTTATCTTCCAGTAGAAACAGGAGTTTAATTCCCCTAGCAAGGGGAGGGACCCAACTTTACAACAGAACAAAGTCAGCTCGGTTGTTTCTCTTGTTATTTCATAGTCACCAGGCTTGGGAAGGCTGGAGATTTGGTGTGTGGAAGTACTCGGTTACGTTGTAGGGATATTCCTGGGATGCTTGTTCAGGGACCTTTGTTTTAACTGGGACCTGCATCAGTCTCTGGGGAGGAGATCCAGGAAACTGGGTTTCTGTCTTACCTAGTTGTCAGCTTGCTACCCACTTAGAGAGGTAGCATGTTACTTAGCATCTATGTTGCATTTCACAGGTGTCTCATTTAAACAGTTACCCTTTTCAGTGCCTCCCTTTTTAACTCACATCTGTTTTTTGGGCAGGGTCAGTCTTTCTCACTCTCTTGTTTGTACAGTACCTAGCACAAAAGGACTCTGTTCTTTGGTGGTGCCTTTGGGCACTGCTCTTAGACAAATAAAAGAGTATAAAGTTTGCATCAAACTTTTTTGCAACCCATCTTGCACAACAAACTGCCTGTGCCAATCTGTATAATGCAGTGATGTCTCAGTTGCTGGATGGTACTGTGTGAAGGATTCATTATGATTTTGTGATCTGTAACTCTAATATAATGTTGTCAGCCACTCTGGATTGCAGACTTAACATAGTTATAAACCCTGCCTCCAAACTCCCACTTTGTGAACGAATGTGGTTCCTACAAAAGCAACAGTAGCAGTCTTGTTACTTAGGTTATAATTTCTTAACTTGTTGTTGCTCTAGGATTAGAGAAAAAAAACCTCCCTTTTTTTTAATTTTTATTTTATTTCTTTCAAATTGCTTTCCTGAGCAGTAAGCAAGGTCCTATTTAGAATACATGTCTCTGGATAGAAAGTCAGATTCCCTAGAAATAAGGTAAAATGCATCTGTGTGGATGTGCCTTTGTCTCCTAAGGAGATGGTGAATTGAACTTTTTTTTCTTCTGTGAGCCCCAGAATCTCAAGGAAGTAAGTCTTGAATCAGAAAGGCTTAGGCTAATGCTGGGGTGGAACAAGACAGAGTTATGCTCTTCCTAACTGAAGATAGAAGTTGACCCTGTTTAGCTCAAGGCCTAAGGGCTTATGAACCTGTCCCAAGGTTTGGGCTTTGTTAGAGGTTCTTCCACATGCTATGAATGGGTGTGTAGTCCTGCAGCTGTATTGCAAGCTGTTGGTTTCGTGCTGTGCTAGATGCATGTGTCAAAGATGGTCAGAGGGAATAGTTTGTGGGTAGATAAAGAAAAATGGTAGAGAAGGAGGTATGTGGAGACATGTCTCTCTTCCCTACTCTACTGGTTATTTATTGTTTTCCCTTAGAGTGTTTGCTGGATCTTACTTCAGTTATGCAGGAAGTTACACAAAACTGCAAATGAAGCCAAGTTATGTATTGTGTCTGCCTCAGCTGTCCTTCTCTTTCCCCCCTTCATACTTCATGTTTGCTGGATGTTTAATATATGTAAAATTGAGCTAAGATTTTAAAATTAACTGTTGGAGCTTGATTAAATGAATCAAAACTGAGCTGGTAAAAGATGGCATGGAGAGCCGGGTATCTTCCCATGTTTATCTGGTTGAAGTCCTAAGAGCTTGCCAACCTCCCCGAGGGGACAGCCTGAGGTGTGGTGCTTGTTGTATTTTACAGGTGGGGAAAGTGAGACATAAAGTGGTTGAGTTGATTTAAATCTTGGAGATGTGGACAGACCTAGATATTAAAGCCAATGAGCTGAATATAGGCTTCCATTTATCACGTAGAGATTTATGGTTGTCAAAGGTAGGACCACTTCCTTGATGGCCAAATAGCGTGTGCCCATGCCCTACCTGGTAGTGTTGCTTTTTTCAGCTGGTGAGGGACAGGGCAGGGCGCTGGGAAAGCCTGAAGCCACCAAACAGCTGGAGTCTGTTAGTGCTAAGAAGTTGACTGAGTACTTGCATGTTTGAAGTATGCAGCGCCTCTGGGACATGTGTGAGGCAATGCTGTTTACTTGTATCTACTTGTTTTCCTGGATAAAACTGCATAGTGTAAGTTTGCATCCGAGGCCATCTCTGTTATTCCTGGGTAGCCTCCAAAAGTATGTTAGGGCATTTAGAGTCTCCTCTTCCTTGTCCATGATTTCCTTGGTGGAGCACTGCTGACCAGACCTGTGTTATGACTGAGTTTCTGATCTGTGCTGAACAGGGCTGCTGGGGCTGGTCAGTAGGCACTAGAAAGGTGTTTTGCTGTATTCAGTTATATTCTCAACCAGAAAAAATGTATCCAGGTATTGTATTTGATAATAGGTAGCATCAGCTTGATGTTTCTGCATGGCATTGTTACCTCAAGGGATAAGAGTACAAAACAGCGTTACAGGTCTTAAGAAGACCCTGCCATGTCCCCTTCCACTAATTGGAAGATCTAACTATTATCTTAATCAGTGAACACGCAACTTGGAGTTCACTAAAAATAATTTAATTTAACCGGAGTAAAACAAAGCTTACTGGAACTATTGGGTGATGGGGTGTTTTCTCACAGACTACTTTTGTAGCAGATCTGATTTGCTCAAGCCCCACGATACTTGCAATGCTTTTTCTTTCCTCTCCTTTCGTCCTCTCCCAGTGCTCTACAAAGCTGCCTCAAGAGTAGTCCTCTTGACACACAGGCTGCAAATGCCACCGTGAGCACCTGGAGTAATCCTCAGCTTCATCTTCTGTAGAGCTGTGGTTTTCTCCAGGAGAAGAGCTTTCATGTGTTTAACACGGATGGCATTGTGCTGCCTCCCAGAAGTACCTGGCTAGGGCACTCCATCCTCTTGTGGGAGTAAGTCTCCTTCTTGTTGAGGTGTTATTGCCAAGGGTTTAGTGAGTGTCTGGTGTAATTCAAACTTTGTCGAAGAGTTGCGTCCGTGTTTTCCCTTCAGATAGGATTTATGATTAGAAGTCACATCTTTTCTTAAGCTGATTTTTTTTTTTTTCTCCTTTGAATTGTGTTAGCTCCTATGAATGATTTCAGAGCAGTGTTCCTGCCTGTTGCCTGTCCCTTTTTATCAATATATATTGCTATTATTGTAAGGAACAGTTTCTGCTGCCTTCACCTGAGACACCTCATTGCTGTCTTTTCCTTGGTAGACAAAACCAGTTTGAAAGTACCACAATTCCTTGAATTGGATTTTTAGTGTGATCCCCTTAGGTTCAGCAAACAGAGTGTTCCAGGAAGCAATGGTTTTTGCAGACTAAATCTCAGATAGGAGTACGAGATAAATCTGAAAGTCTTAAAACCCAACAAAATAAAAAACCCCAAACAAAAATCCCATCAGAACAGTGATGGTATAGAACTGATTGACGGGCGTATTTTTATTATTGGGTTGGGAGAGCAGAAAAACCCCACCTTTTATTTTACCTACTTTGTTGTTTCATGTAAGGTTATAACTGACCCTCTCCTGGTCTGTCTGCATCTGGTTTCCCAAACGGGTGGCTGATCCACTTCCCTCCCCTCTACCTCCCCTTCTAAGTTGTGAGTGTTGATTTGGGCAGTTTATTCCCGACTGAGATCCAGCAATTGTTTGAATTGAAATGGTTATTGTAAGTGGGCTGGTGTGGGCTTTTTTTTTTAATCTCACTCAATGTCGGGACAGCCTATGCAGTGTGTTTCATAAAGTCAACAGCTGAATCTTTTAAATTACACCCTCTTGTCCCTCGCTCTTTCTTTCTCCCTCCTACTTTGGCTGCAGAGTCTGCTGGAGGGGTGGAAAACAAGTTTGGCACCCACATGGTAGAGAGCACTGATTAGTTCCTAAAAGAAGCAGCAAGTTGATTGCTTGCAGAGATGATGTAAGCCGTTGCTCTGGGGTACATCAGGTTGGATTTCTCATGCTTTATCTTATAAAGCCTAAATTAACAGCTGGTTTGGTTTGAGTTCTCCGGGATCTGACTAAAGGATTACAGTCCGTTCTCAAGTGAGTCAATCTAGTTTAATTTATTTCAGGTCTATCAAAAAAGATCAATCAAAGCTCTTTTGAAAGTAAAGCTGTAATGGGCCTGTGTACTTAGATGTCACTGTTGTTGTATTTACTTTGCTTCTCTGGTGGAGAAATGTTCAGGCTGCAGCTAAGACTGTATTTCAGTGACACTTTTTTTAAATACAGTTAGATTTTTTTAGAAGGTTACTTGTGTATTGAGAACCACTGCAGCCTGTATATACATCTAACCAAGTCTGCTCATGTTTTTTTTGTGAATCCTTGAACTTGAAACTGTTTTTGAACTGGGAAGGATCGTGGTTTAGTGGTTAAAAAATCCAAGTAGGAGTTGAGAATCGAGATTCCTCTGCTGATTGCTAGACCTAAGACATGACCTCAGGCATCTCCTTTAATTGCTGTTTGTCTCAGTTTCCCCAGCTGTACAATAGGAATAACTGCATTCAAATGTTCTAGTGATCTAGACACAAAGTAGCTTGTGTTTACATAAAGGCACGATATAGAAATCAGCATAAACTGAGTGCAACTCTGTATGCTTTCTTAAATCAGTGGTCTATATTGTTGTCTTAATGTGTGTAGAGCTGGAAATGACAGCATAGCTAATGCTAACCTGAGTTTTTGGCTTGATAGACTAGCTAATCAGGTTTTAGGGAGCCAGGTTGCTGCAGCCTCAGGAAGCAAAGTATTGAACTAGTATAAAACCTCTCTACCAGTTTGTTTTTTAAAATCTTTTGGAGCCTAAGCGTCCCAGCAGACTTCGTGCCAGATCAGGTATCAGCTGGCCTCCTGCCACTGACATAAACTCTGTACTGTGGTTTCTTGTTAATTTGACAAGAACATAATTGAGTGCCCACACCCTAACTGGATAGATGCTGGATGATCTGGTACTGCAGATGTGTGATTAACATCATGGAAATGTGGCCTGATTTTAGCAATTGCACAAGAGTTTGTATGAGTTTAGTTTAATTAATCCCAGAACTGATTTTTAAGGTGCTAATTTCTACACACAGTCAAAGTAGGAGCATGGCATAAAAAAATAGAAAAATATGCTACCGAGGCTTCAGCCAGAGCTTGCTCACCTCAGTTCTGCATTTCTTTCGTTGCATGGACTGAATGTGAAGTTGTTAATTTAGTGGCATGTAGCTTGGTCTCTCTGAATCCCGCTCAGGTGCTTGCTGACATTTTGGGAAGGAGGGGTGGCTCTGTTACAGGCCAGTCTGATGTCATGCAGCATTAGATGTGCTTCACCAGCGGAGAAAACCCCGTTAGAGCGTACCCACTCGTTCCTGCCATCAGTCCCCCAGTACCTCCCACTGACTTCCATGGAAGTTTGAGAGAAGCTAGTGGAAGTGACATGTTAGGAAGCAATGCTTTGCAAAGCAAAACGGAATGAGTGTCTTGTAAATGTCTTCAGCAGGAGAGAGGTTTGCACGATAAAGTGTTTGTTTAATGCTTGGTGCATTCTCTTTCAAGCAGGGATTATCTTGAACTTTTTTTTGTGACTGAGTAGGCCATTTCTTGTTTGTCTTTACCTTTCCCCTGCTTCAGGTTTTAAAAAAATAAAAGGTCAGATTCCCTATTAAGTTGGTAGATACCAGAACACACTTGGAAATTCAGCTCCCTCATGTTGTTCTTATCTGCATCATTTTTCATGTAACTATGAACTAGAAATATGTGACTGTTTTCAGCCACTCTTAAGTTGGTCTTTCAAGTATGCTGAACTACCAGTGGCAGACTTGGTGGGCAACTTTGCAGTGGGAACGTCTGAGACAGCCTTGCCTGTTTCTGGTTCCTGTGACAAATCTCTGCTATGACCTGTTTGGGTTCTTGCTTAAGTAAACCTTCCATATCTATTTTAAATACCAGAAGTAAATGGCTTAAGTTCCTTTTATGTATCATCTGGCTGCTTGAGTCTTTTTGTTCTAGTCCACTTCCCAGCCACCAAGCAATTCTCCTCAGTCTCCTACCTGAACAAGTGAAATGACTGCCACTCCTCTTGTAGATAAAGAGTATTTTTAAGATCTTCCCTCCACTTCTTTTAAAAGCCAGCCATTCTTCGGGCAGCTGCTCTTCCATGTAGGGACTTAAAAAGAAGCGGCAGCAGACAGGCACTTGCAGACTGAATATGGGATTCTTAGAGTGGCTTAGTGTAATTTTTTATTTTTTTTTTTTAAATAGTGTTCATCATACTGAGATCAGTCAGGATACCACTTGTATCACTAGATGATAGAATTGAGCGGTGATCAGGCTGAGTCCTCCTGTATGAGTTATGGCTGTCCTTGGAGTATTTTGTACTCCTCTGGAGGTGGATGCAGGTGTGCTCTCCCACCTGAGTGTTACTCTTGGGAATACCATTATTAATCTAATAATAATTTCCAGTAGCTGGCTATTTTTCTCTCTCAGATATGGGAGGTTTATCAGGTGTTTGAGGTGTGAAGACTGTATGTACTCTCTGTTGACAAATTGAGGAGTACAACAGTGGTTATCGATGTATATTTTCCACTCTATTTAAAAGCAAACTAAGAATTAGTGAGTAACTTCCTATTCCCATCCTAGTTAGCAATCTCCTCCTGTAATGCCTCTCGGTGAAGTCTCCCCTTTTAAAAGCCAAGTCGCTGGGATTGCCTCTTTTTGATGCTCCCCTGCACCTGAACCTTTTGTAATGCCACCCCCCCATCCCTGCTACTCTTACCTGGGTAAAAAATAACCAAGAAAGGAGGTTCAGAGTAAATGCTAATAATTGTGCATGTAATGTAATTGGAAGCGTTTCATTGACATGCTTATGTGAGCTGCTTCTTCATCTTAGTGCTTGAATGTACCACTAGACTTGCATTTAGCTTCTTGTGGTTGCTCTTTGATGCAGGTAGGCCATATTATAAATAGGCTTGTTGCTATGGTGAAAATGGGAGTCCTTGTCTGCCGAGTGTAACCTTTCCTACTTTCCTGGACATAGTAATATTTTTTTTTTTTCCCCTTCCTCTTTTTGAATATGCCATAGTAGAACAGAATCATGTTGTCTTTTAGGGGAAGGAATTTCAGTCAGTGAGTTGGATTGGAGGACAGTACTTTTCAAGGTGTCTTCAAGAAGTTGTGGGTGGTTTTTGAGGGGTGAGGGGAGAGGTTGGAAATCCCTTTTGAGATGACTCAGCACTGCTGAGAGATCTGCGGGTTTCTTCCCCCCCCACCCCCCCTGTCTTCAGGGAGAGAGAGATGAAAAAGCTTTCCTCTGCTCTTTCCATTACCTGGCTTCTCTCAGTTATTTTTACAAGGTTAATGCATTGTGCTCAGAGTTTGTATTGTTGTGCCAATAAAACTTTAATAATGATGATAAGATTGACGTGCGCACGGCCAGAAGATGTGTCTTCAGGATTTAGTTGAGAAAGGAAGGTGCGTGTTTGTCAGTAGCTGCCTGCAAGGTCCAAGGACTGCTGAGGCTCATTTCAAAGGCTTCAGGGAAGGGAGTGCTCTTCAGGGCTGATGGCTATAAAAGCTGAAGATGGCTGCGCCTGTCCATTAATCTGCTGAACTCATTGTTCTCCGTATCCCCGTTTTATTTTGTTATTCTGCGTTTTGTGCAAAAGGAACTGGAAAAATCAAGTGTGACTAAGGGCTTTGTGAGGCAGCAAGCTCTTAAGAAGAAGGGAGAAAAAAAGGGTGAGACTCTTCTTTCTGCTGCTCTGCTGTCAAGGACAGCAGTGGCTGCAGCCGCCCCCCAGCACACCTTATGTGCATGTACCCCTGGAGCAGGATCTCAGGGAGGGGGGATGGCTGCCAAAACACCTGGGGCTTGCTGTGTCTTGGCCCTGATGTAGGCTGTGGTGGTCACACTGTCCCCGCCAGCCGCTGTCCCTGGCTTTGCTGGGAGTTGGCTCTGGGGACTGCAGCTCAGCCAGAAACCCACCGCTGCGAAGCCACAGCCCTTGGCTCTTGGCCTTCTGCTGAGGGTTTCCCCTGGAGGTTTGAAATAACCTACTCCCCACGCTGTCCACCTTCTCTTTAACTTCCCAGCGATGAATGTGTTATTCATTTAAAGTGTATTTTTCATAACTGTTCTGAAGTCTTGGAAGAGGGAAAACTGACTGTGCTTAATTCAAGTTCAGTTCTTTCCTCCCTGTGACCTGTTAGTATTTTTAAATGAAGATGATTAATCTTATTTAAAATAAATAAACTGTGTCATCCTTGAGCTGTTCTAGGGAAGTTTAGTTGTAGTTGAAAATAAAACCAAGGGTCAGGGTGTAGGAAATCCCATGAACCTAATTTTAGGGGATCTAAATTAGAGAAGCTTGTATTTCTCTCCTCTGAATTGCTTCTTAGGAGCATTTGCTTACATGTTTGCCTTGTGCGTAAGGGGTTTAATTCCTTCTTCTTTGTGTTGACCTGAAAAAGCACCAAGTCACTACAAGTGTAGGGTGTTATCAGAGGAGCGGGAGGGCTGTAACTAGCTTACCTTTTCTGCTGTTGAATGAAGCAACCTGCAGAAAAATAAATGCCATGTGTGGGAGAAAGGCATGTCCTTTCACCATGAACTAGTCTCCGGTAATGTGGACTTTTGTCTGCTTTCATTTTTCCTACACCTGTTACTATCAAAGTGTATGGGCAGATATACTTTCAGCAGACTGTTGGCTTCTTCCCTTTTGTTTTCTCAGTCATCCAGGAGAATATTTTTAGAATGTGACCCCCTCTCTGAATAAGGACCCTGTTGCCCAGCATGGCTCTCTCCATCCCAGGGGTCCAGGTACCACGATGCAGGGTACAGGGGAGCTGTGCCCTGGAGACTAGGGGTACTGTTGGGCATGGCAAGCCTCCCGGCTGCCTCGTGCCCCCATGGAGCAGCTTTATCCAAAGTGCCTTCTCTCTACCCCAAAACGCTGGGGAGGAAGGGCAGTTACACGGTGGGAAGAGGATGTAGGTTAGGATGGAGGGCGAATGGTCCATGAAAAGGTGTTGTGTTCCCTGCTCCTGCCGGCCAGCATCCTGCTTTTTGGTGCTGGCTGGGCTTCATGCTGGGGCTACACTGCTGTGGGTCGTTTCAATAGCTAAAAAAAGGAGTAAACCAAGGGATAACTTGGGTGAATGACCTGCCTGTCCTAGCAAATTTAGTTTAATTTAGAAGTTTAAAAATGGCCCTGTTAGCCGCTAATATTGGCGTTTTGTGTGACCTGACCTGTTACGTTCGTGACCTGAGTGAGGAGGAGAGGGGAAGCAGTGCTGAATGGGGCTGCTGTACTTGAGGCTATTTTTCTCCCAGCCTCAGAAGCAGGACAATATCCCAGAATAGCAAGTAGTGGGGAAGTAACGCTAGAGCGGGTTCAGCCTGCTGTGCCCAGGATGGCTGCAGCGCTGCTTTCTCTGCAGGACACAGACCTGAGACCCCTCTTGTTTGTCATCACTGATCCCGTGGCTGCTGGGTGTCACCCCGCTGCTGGCGTGCTGCCTGCTGTGGTGTGTCCCCAGATGTGCCCGTTGGTACCCTTGCTTCTGCCTGAAGCCCCATGGGGCGGTGGGGTGGCCTTTGCAGCACTGCAGAGCATCACCCCACCATAGGAGTCAGGCTGGGGGTGGCATGGGGTCACGCACGTGACGGAGAACTATGATGTGGGATCTATTTCCAGCTCTGCCACAAACTTCCCATTTTCATTTTTGGAGAAAACCACTCAAAACTCCCTCTCCCCTGTCCTGCCCATATGCAAAATGGGGTTGAGCACACTTTCCTCGTGAGAATGGTCTTTAAATAGATCTTTGCTTAGCACTGTGGAGGGCAAGTTGCTGGGTGGGTGCAAGACAGTATCAAAGTATGACTGGAGAAGGAGATCGTACAGGAAGAAATGTTTTTAAAAATTAAATCAAAGCACTATATAGGGTTTTTTTTAAAGTTAAAAAATCTTCCAAGTCTTCCATGCCTGGCTTTTCATCATGAGATTAAAAACGAGCGTAAGAGGAGGACTGGCAATGAGAAGTTACTACAGCTGTCTTTTGAGTATGGAAATGTTGAGAGGATGAGGAGGAAGGGCTTTGGCAGGTTCGCTGATCTTCCTGGCCAGGCCTGGTTGCTTTCCCCAGCTGGGTGAAGAACTCTAAACTTTTCCAGCTTCCAGCAACCCAGGTGACATTGACAGTTGAGTTAAATCCATGCCTTGGTCAAAGAGGAAGCTTTTGGTCGCCAACTAAATACTCCGCATTTTCAAAATCCCATCTGCTCACACATTTCATGTTAATAATTCCAAGTGCACAAGCACAAGGTTGATCATCAGGTACCCCACTTCTCCCTCCTCCCTGCACACACGCTGGGTAGAGTTTGGTTGGGGGGATGACAACTGAGTTGTTTCTTTACCAAATACAGCAGAGCAGCCCACATGCTCTATCTTTGTATTTGGGTAAATTTGGTGGGTTTTGATTTCTACGTACTGGGGTAGAGTCAAGCACATGAGAGGGACTTTCTTTACATTAGTCACCACATCATTAGCCTTTTTGACTGAAACGCTTGTGATTTCACACTGGGAAGAAGAGAGACTTGGATCCTCTTAAATTGCATTACTAGATTTGATATCAACTACCCTGAGCAAGGGTCCAACAAAATATTTTTCTTTATTCTTAACCTGGCTACCAGCAGTATGGGTCTTTCTCCGGTTTGGTGTCACTTGCTTATAGGATGGCTCTTCACTTCTTTGGGGGTATAGTTGTGATGCTGCCGAGAGCCAGTAACAGCCATCAGATCACTAAGGAAAGTGTTTCCAAGACATGTGGCTTTGGCATATTTGCTGCCTGTATATTTATGTGTGTATCTGTATCTGGATGGCCTGTGTCTGATGGTTCCTGGCCAGGTATATTTGCATCTGTTATCACTATTTGTAAATCACCTTGGCATTCGCCAACTGCCTGAATGGTGTTAAATAAATGTGAGATCCCTGTCAAAAAGCAGTCATTGGAGTAAATTAGGCTAGATTTTTGGGGGATGGTTTTATCATTGGCATTGTTTCTGCCAGTAATTTTGACCATCATTGGAAGGGAGGAATTAAAATCATAGAATCAAATCAGAATTGAAACCAGTTGACGGCAGCTGTGGGTAACCATGTGATTTGGGGAAATGGGCTTAAAGCTGATGAGGCAGAGTCACAGTGCAAAGAAAGCTTTTTCTTTCTGTTTTTTGCTCCAGAATAACTAACTTTCATGTTGCTTTCCAAAGTGTCTGCTGCCAATTGATTTATCCCCTGATAATAGTCTTAAGTTGTTTAGTTTGTCTTTTGTAAATATATACACAGGTTGTAACAACAAACAAATAGTGTTTCTGTCATGTATGTTAAGACCTGCTGTATGTTGTGGGGGAGCAGGAATAAAAGGCTTGTGCTGTGTTGCTCTGGTGCTCGGAATGTCTGCCTGGGAAATGATAGGTAAGGGTTCCTCCTCACCAGAGGCTATGGGTCAGGTTTGCTGAGAATATTTAGTGAATGTTAGCAAAGTTGATCTTAAGCTGCCAAGGATATGGTGTGTTTTTTCTTGTCTCTTCGTAAGTCCTGCATTCACTGGGATTTTTGCATGTGAAATGTATGAGAAATCCCACCTAAGCAGAACTAAAGTGGAAATGGCCTCATGTCTGTAATAAGGGATGCAGAGAAGAACTGATTTTTTGAGATATCCCATCCCTTTCTTTTTCCCTTTTTGAAATCTGTAAGTTTCTCAGTACATCAACATCAGAGGGAAAACATTTTGCTATACGAAGAAGATACACAATGCCTTTGGTAGCTTTTCTGCCCGTTTCTCAATGCTGATGGTGAGCATTGCCCAGTGTTTCACCCACCGCAGGGCTTCTGAACCTGAGCTTCTGTTTGCCCAGGGAGGTTCAGGCGTGGTGGGGCTCTAGACGGTAGGAAAACTAATGCAACAAAAGAGCGAGACTGAGAAAAGGTGGGATATTAACAGTGGAATATTAACAGTTTGGTACCAACAAGGTACAGGTTTGTTAAGGATTACTGATCAAGAACAGAACAAAGTTTACCCACTGGGACCTACAGCTGAGTGAAGAGTAATGGTGCAGGGCTCAGTGCGGCTGCAGTAAGGATGCTCTGCTAAACAAGTAGTTTTGAGGATGGGGATTTTAATCCTATCGCGTGGGTGGAAAGTGTAAGGGATTAGAAAATTTGGGATTATCTGCAGGGTCCTCTTACATTAATGTCAATATGCTTTAAATGGATCTGTGTATTCATTTTGTTCCTGCAACTGGGCACTGCTTAATTTATCGTGGCTCTGTAGACCAGACAGTACCTAAAATGCTCTCAGTTTAACATCTGATGTGGGGGCTGAAACAGAAAGCTGTATTAGGAGAAAGCAGGATTGATGGTTCTTCTGCCAAATGAACTTTATGGAAAGAGTTAGTTGCTGGGTGTTTCATGAGAGCCGTGACCTGAGCCTCTAGTTAAAGTTTTTAAACAGAATCTGCTGTTAGACACTTCTTCAAGGTGGGGGTTTTATTTAGATGTGGAAAATATTTTGGGACTAAAAAAGGGGGGGAAAAAAAAAAAGGTAATAATACAGGTGCCTTGATTTTTATTTTTTTTTTTTTTGGTGTCTGGTTTTATAAATTTTTATTGTGCGAAGTTAGTTGGTAGGGTTCTAGAAAGGGACAAATAACCAGCTCTGACTGGTTTTGCTGATGTGACACCATGGAGGATGGGTCAGTTTTGCACTCATCCATTTTTCAGGGGCTTGAACTTGTCAGTAAAACAGCAAACTCTCTGGTCACTCTTCGGAGAGTTCCCACCTTGCAGCACAGCCTGTCTGTAGTTGGGTGTGCGCCTTACAGAGCAAACAGGGGCAGGAGGTTTAGTACACAGCATTAGCTTTGAAGCAAACCTTTATTTTTCTGCTTCAGGGTTTCACATCAAGTCACACTCCCTCCTCCCATATTTTCTTCCTTGCCATCTCCCTCTCCTCTTCCAGGTTTCTTATCATCACTGTACAGGCTAGCAGCTTCTTTCAGCCTTATAGCTAAAGAGGGCTTTGCTACAGCCAAAAAAAAAAAAAAGGAAGAAAACCAAGTCCCAGAACACCCAACCCAAACCCCAGGTCCTGTCCTGATGCTTGCCTCTGTGTAACTGAGGCATCTCAGTGGCCAGGAGATAGCTGCGATTTCCAGCCATTCAGCAGTCTTAAGTCTATGGAGGGACCACGTGTGCAGCTGCATCTAAAATTTTTATCACCACCACTGCAGGTGAAAGGCTTTCATTCGGCTGTGCTGGTCCAGCAAAGTCTATTTTATTTATGTGCTTCCAAGCCCTTAAAACTTCTTTTAGGGTACATCAGTAGGGAGTTAATAGAAACTTTGAAATAGGAAAAATGCCTGTGGGTTAAGCAAAAACCTAGTTGACCAACTTGAGCATAAAGCTGGTACTTAGTTGGTAGGTCATTTGCTGCGGGGGAGAGGGGAAGGTGGACTGCTGGACCACAGATAGCATTTCCCAGTGGGAAAGAAGTTGTAAACACAATTAGCTCTTAATTTGGGAAGCAGCATATGTTTTATTTTGCTTGTGTTTGTATATTCTTGTAGAAAATGCTTCTAAGTCTTACTGCAGTTGGTTGTTGTTTTAATATTAGCTCAGCACATTTATTTGTACATATGAACTAGAGTAGCACATATATGGGCTGCTATAAAAATAATCACGTTTGGGAAGAATGAAAATATTCAAGGGTTTATTCTCTGTAACTTGCTTAAAAAAGCCCAGAAAAGAAAACGTGCCTTCACAGAGAAGTTTGACTCGGGTTTAAAATTTCTTCCATTCAAATTCTTTTCAAGAGTAGCAGGGTGGATTGGTTTTTTTGGTGTTTTTTTTTTTTTTAAACAAAATATACTTTCTTAAAGACTAAAATGTCTTAAGCACCAGCATACTGCTCTACCTTATTTCTGCTAAATGGGATTATAAGGGATTTAATTCTGTGAGAATTTCTATGTGTTTCAGGAGGTGACTTTTTACAGTGTGTTAGAGCGAGCAGTATGTGACACTCTCCTCTGGTTCCCATCACATCCCTCTGCTTTCCTACCTGGGCATTCCCTCAGTGCCAATGCCTAAGCGTCAGGGGCCTCTTGGATCAGGTGGGACCGGGGAGCGAAAGGGTGGGTCAGGAATAAAAAAAAAACGACTTGAAGACCGGGTGGTTAGAAGCAAATTGTATTGATTTCTCTTTGCAGGTCTGATAGTTTTGAAAGCCACTTGCTGTGCAGCAGCTTTTCCTGCCATATGTGCAGTCAATAAATGCTAGTGACTCGGCCAGCACTGCTCAGGCACTGATCTAGCCATGCCTTGGCGCACCTGTGTGACTTGAAATACAATGCAACCTGCAGGGCTGCTTCAGCTTAAAAGTTGTTTGGGTGGATTGGAGACTATAGGCACGTTAGCTCCTGTCAAACACAAATGTTGTCTTTACTTTTTAGGAAAATACTGTCCCTGCCTTCTTTTTCTTCCCAGTTTCATCAGTCTCTTTCTTGCTTCTCCCAAGCGAAGTGATTTTTCTGGCATGGTGAATGCACTGCACATAGTAAGAACGATGACTTGAAATGGAGTATAAATAGAGAGGGAGAGTAGCTGTTCTGATTGCCATGGAGCACAGAGAGCAAACAGTCTTGAGGAATTTTGGAGAGCCAGTTAGATTCTTACATATTTACTTTTTTTTTTTTTTTTAAAAGGATTTGGAAATTCTTGGTGATATTAAGGAGATTTAGGTGCAGAATTTGAATCTTGGGGCTATCCCTTTGTAAGCTACCATTGCTGCCCTCCATTTATCACAAGGAGAAACTATTCTGACAGAATGCCTAAGTCTTGAATGGTATCTCTGCAGGTAGGAGGTGTGTAAGATTTGTTTCAGTATCTCATTTTCTTTCTTCCCATCCCAGTTTTGGCAGTTGCTTCTTTTCATACTCATTTTATATAGTTTTTTGGCCAATACACAGATAATTCTGTCTTTTTGTTTTTTTTTTTTTTTTTTTTCTTCTTCCTTCCCTCCCCAGCTCCTTTTGCGTCCCTTGTAGCTCTAGAGAACTGGCTTGTTTATTGCTGATAGCATGGTTCATGCCAAGAAATCCTGACTCCTGGTGCATTATCGCAGGGCTGTGACGCAGGGCAGGATCACGTTCCAGATCTAGGTCTTGTTTATTTTGGATCCTTCTCATGTTGTGGAGCAGCAGCTAGTACTTGACTTCTCATACTGCTCAATCAGCTCCATCTTCCATGGCCCGGGATCCTGCCACCTCCTCGCGTGTGCCTGCCTGCTCTGCGCGCTTTGTGCTCCAAAGCCCCTGGGAGAGGAGGGCTGGAAGGGATCTGGGGGATTCCTCATCATGTAAAAGCTTTACCGAGAGGCTGGCTGTTCATTTGGTATTAGAAACTGTGACTGGAGGGTTATTTTTTGTTGTGGTTTTTGGTGATTCTGGGTTGGGTTTTGTTTGTTTGTTTTTTCATCCCCTTCCTGTATTTGTTTGAATTGTCTTTTTAAGGAAGGAGGTATAGGTGATATTATGTGGGGTTTGCAGATTCAGAGTTCCCCTGCATCCACTACTTTCAGTCCTGGTCCAAGCTCATTTATCATTTTACAATTCTGTGTTGAGATTTTTCTTTTTCCTTTTTTTTTTCCTCTCCCCACCTATTTTTTTTTTTGCTCTGCATATTGCTTGCCCTGTGCAACAGATGTGAGGATCTGATCCCACTTCCATTGAAGTCAATAGCCAAATTCCTATCGACTTCGCTGACAGCGAGAGTGAGCCCCTGTCTAGGGAGTGAGGATTAGAGCTAAGTAGGAGTAAGTAAAGTACAATAAAATCAGAATATCCTGCTTACTGCTTAATGCCATGAATTCTGTTTTGAAGAATTTCTGTTTTGAATCCCATGGCTTCTTATGCTGGTGAATGCCAAGACCTGAATTCACGGGGGTGGGGAAGAGGAGGAGCTGACAAGCATAAGAGGGTTTTGGTTTCTAGAGTTAGGAGGGACATTGGTAGAAAGGAATGAAAAACAGTCTGTGATTCCTTCATGACCCTGCAGTAAAAGGACTTCAGCTGATGGATGAGGGGCTTGGTTTGGCAGGCAGGCTGCACTGGATCCACTTTTGACCATGTCAACCAAGTGTCACTGTCTAAATCTGGAATGCTGTTGTGTATTATGGGAATATAAATAAACCCAAAAAAAGGCTCAGGAAGGGGAAAATGGTTGGACAGATTCTTAAAATAAAAAAATCCTATATTAAAAAAAAAAATCGCCCCCGTCCTGCCCCTTCTAAACACATGGATAAAATATAAATACAAAAAACCAAAAGAACCAAAACACCCAACCAAAAAAAACCCCCAACAAACAGGCTCAGGGAGGGGGAAAAGTGATTAACTTTCTAGATGTTTTCCTGCAGGACCAGCCTTCCCAAAGGCATCCAGATCTGCTCCAGGGAGACGGTAGTGAAATGTGGCGGAAGCCCCTTGTCCCCGTGCAGCCCCCTCTTCAGCAGCCCCTGCACCCGCTCAGGGATGTGGGAGCTGCCTGTCACTGGGGACGTGCCATGGCCGTGGGCTTCTCCTCCTGCCCGGGGTGTGGTGACGCGTGAAGGGGTGCGTGGACTTGGACCCCTGCAGATATCAGCGTGGCCTTTAGCACCGCCGCCTCTCGGGGCCCCATAAGGAAGAATAGGCTGTTATCCTGGCAGGGCAATATTATCCACGTTTTACAAGCAGGAAGGCTGAGGCGAGGGGTTTATTTTCATGTGACTCATTCAGGATGGCCCAGGAGCCTGTGGCGGACGTGGAAATTCAGTGTGTCACAGAGCCCTGGTCCTATGTTGTCTCTCCCCGTCCTGCAAAGACTGTGGGTGGTTTGCACAGTGTAGCGCCTTGGGGATGCTTTTCTTGTTAGCGGTGTGCTGCTGGCACGCGTCTGCTGTCTCTCTGGGCAGCACGCAAGGTGCAGCTTTGTGTCAGAAGGGGTGATGGGGGGCTGCTGATTTTAGGGAGCGATCTGGTACTGCTAGAAAATGTAGCAACAGAGAAACAAGCCCCATTTCTGGGGTCGTGAACCTGGGTAGATGCAGCATGTGGATTTTGCTGCGCCGCTTCCTCGTGTCACCGCTCCGCTAGGATGCTTTCTTCGCTGGCTTTTCCTTTCTTTTTCCCTTCACTCTCTCTTTTGGCCAGGATTTTAACATATATCACAGGCTGGTAGGCTAAGAGCCTGGGACTTCCCCTCACCACACTCAAAGTCTTTGATCTTTTGCTTTGGAGGTAACATCAAAAGAATGGCTGAGAAAGACAGCCAGTGCTGTGAAGTTCAACGTTCAAGTTAATAGCTTGACTGAAGGTTGTGCTGCATTGCTGGAGCTGGAGTAAACAGAGGCGAGTGCACGCATTTCCCTGGAAATGGACCCCAGTGCTGCAGAAGGGCTTCATTTGCATTCACAATTAATCTAGGCCCTACGAAAGGGCAGGCTTGTAGTTTTATTTTGTTACCTTTTTTTTTTTTAAATTAATTTCTCCTGCATGGGAGAAAGAAGTGGGACAGTTGGTTCAGGGAGCTGTTTTACTCGGTGGTCCCAACGGCTGGCAATGGCCATGTATGCATCCTTGCAGCCCTGTCCTGCAGTTTGCCTGCACTTTGTTATTCCTGGGTTTTCTCCATTTTCAAAATGATTAAGCTAAAGTCTGCTAGCAAACAATTATTTTCCCCCTTCTTTTAATGATAATAATAGTAAATAAATCTCTAACCACTCCCTGCCCAAGTGTACAGTGGATAGTATGGGCTTCCCCGTGCCAGACTTTTTTTTTTTTTTTAATTCCCTTCCCACTTCCGTTTGAAATGCTCCTGATGTGTGGGCAAATGGCTGCACCATCCATTTTTCCATTGCCATCTTCTGCTGTTTTAGTGGCCTCTACTCTGTGTGTGTGTGAGGGGTTGCTTTGATTTTTTTTTTTTTTTTTAAATGCACTGTAAATAAGGTGGGGAATTTTGTATAATTTCGCAAGATGTTGCACAGGCAAGCCCTTTTGTGCATGGTTTATGGTATGAGGTGCAAGGTACTAGGCAGCGCAGGATACTCAAAGTCGTTAATGATTTGGCATTGGTGGTAATAATATTGGAATTGGAGTTTCTGAGTGGCAAAACACTGAAGACTCCAGCAACTTCATCAAGGTGCTGGATGCTTGTGGATGAGTTGGCCTGATATATGTGTGTGTGTGTATATATATGGCCTTAAGGATATGTATGGCCTGGTATATATATCCTTATATTTACAAGTTTAAAGCACCATTATGAGGGACTTAACAGTATATGGGTTTGTCTGCAGTGTGGTTTGGTATGTGTGTATGTGGAATGACTGATGTGAGTGTTAAACTGTATAGTGAAGTAAGACTGAAGAACTCCCAGTTGTTTTCAGACACATCTATATGAGAGATGCACCAAGGACACTGCTAGTCCCCACGTAGAGATGTATTCTTAATCCTGAAACAAAATAGGAGATTCAGATTAGGAGAGAAGTTAATGGCCTTAATAAACTGAGAGGGGAGATTTAAACTAACTTGGACAGTGAAAGCACTTTGTCCGATACAATTTTGACTTCTATAAACCAACTTACAAAATAAAAAAGCATTAGTCACTATATTTTTGCAAATTTTTGATCTTTTGAGTGGAGCTTTGGTGTGAGTCTTAAATCACTCACCAGTGCAAGGGATGGGATTCACAAAGGAGCAGAGCCAGTCAGGCACCCAAGTCCTTATGGCTTCTTGGAAAAATCCTGACCTGAATCCTTTGCCCTGTTGAGTGAATTAACTGTTCTGAAGTGTGTGGGAGTTCAGGACATTCGTGCCCTCTCGAGGAAATGTGGAATGCTCTGGCGGATAATGACCCCACTGCATGAGACCACAGGGCTTTTTCTACAGGGACAGTGAGGCGTGATAATTTTTGAGCCAATTATCATTCAGAAGCGATGGCAAAACATCCAGCTCCACAGAATGACAGCCTGAAGCACGTCTTGCAGGAGCTGCTGATCTTTTCCTGGACTGATGGAAGAGGTGGTGGAAGACTGCGTTGAGGTCCTGCATTTTTCCTTTGCTATTCTCCTCGTGCTCGGTGGATAATTATTTATTTATTTTTATTTTTTTTAACACAATGCAACTAATTGTACTCAATAAACCCATACACAGTCAATGGAATTTTTCTACAATACTCGGGCTACCCTGATAGCTGTAAATCTTCCCCGGGGAGGGATCACCTAGGGAGCAGGGAGGGCAGGGCAGTTTGAAGTCCCTCTGCCCTTCAGGTAACATCCTCGAAACAATGTGTTGCAAATCCCAGTGGTGCTTATGGGGGGGCAGGAGGAAAAGAGTAATAATTTTCAGTAGATTAGCAGCTATTGTATCACCGCACGTTGCTTAATAAGCCTGATGTTACATGTAAGAGGTAAGCTCCTTAGTGGGAGTAGGGTGCACTGTAATGACCTTTTGTGTGCAGGTCTGTTGAGATGAAAGGTCCCTCCTGAGGTTATCAGTTTAGCTCTGCAGCATGCAGAAACACTGACTTCAACTTACTGTCCTGTGCAGATGCTCTTCAGTCTATTAATGCTTTCAAAAATCTGTTTAGGAACCTGGTTTTTCTTTCTCTGATTCCACCTAGGACAAATTTGACTTGGAAATAGAACAGAAATGCTGTGTCGTGATTTTTAAAATAAATAAATAAGCTATTGCTATGAAAGGGAGCTCATTGATCCTTACTTGCTTCATTTATAATTACCCTTGTATGCAGTCATCCTACCTCATCTTTAAAGAACAAAAACGCCTCTCAAAACCCCACCAGACAGCTAACATGGCTTCTTGTGTCCCTCCCCGCCCCAGTCTTTTCAACCTCAAGAACTTATAAAATATAAGTGTCCACAATAAGATTATAAAACGTTGTAAGATTGGAGTCTTTGCTTTCCCGGCTGTTCAGTAAATAGTCGGTGTCTCTTGGATGTGCCCTGAGGCTCTGAAACCTGAGGCCTGCCCACATCTTGAGTTCTACTTTCCTCCTTGCAAAGTGCCTCTGGCTAGTGGAGCTGTCGATGCAGCCCCTTCCACCCACCCCCACCTCCCCCCCGCCCTGCGAAGAAAAAGCCTTTTTTTTTCCTTTTTTTTTTTTTAGAGAGCTGTATACCTGTAACAAACCTCGAATAGCTACTGTTTTTTCTTATCAGTTGCAGGTAAGGCTAAACCCTAAAATATTCATTTGACACCTGTGGGTCCAGGGCACTTAGCGCAGGCGTGTGAAAGCTCCGGTGCCGCCGGTTTGTCTGTGGCTCTCCCAGAGGGTCCATGGGGGGCCGGCGTGTGTCCCCATCCTCTCCCTAAGCCTCTGCAGGGACCTCCCTGTCCCCCGGGTGTCCGTGCCGCTGCCCCAGAGCCCGGGTTGGGCCCTTGGCTTTCAGAGAGCATCCCGTAGGTGAGTGCTCTTTTGCAGGCTGGCGCCTGGGTGGTCCAGGGCTGGGCTGTCATCTTCCCGGAGCCTTTCCCCGAGGATTCCTGCCCTCTCCTCCTGCACGGGCTTGTCGAACCCCCGGCCCTCACCCTCCTGCGAAGGCGAACTGCGAGCTGGTGCCTAACTCCCAGGATTTAGTAGTAAAGAGGCAGCCCCGGGCTGACTTCGGGAGGGTGAAGTGCTGCGCACCCCCGTTTTGCCTTTCCCTGGGGAGCACAGTGCTTCGCAGGCGCTTCTCCACCGAGGGGGGCTGCCGCGGGCCCCTCTCCTCCTGGGCAGCCCTGGTCCCCGCACCCCTCCCTCGCGAGGGCTGAGCAGGGATGTGCCCGATCCTGGGGAGAGCTCCCACAGGGAGCAAGGCATTTGCTAATTTTATCAGAGTGGTGGGCTTGAAGCTATTCCGCCATTTAACTCTGTGTGAACCTGATTTACCATCCTCGGCGGAGATTTCGCTCCAGTTACAAAGTCAAATATGCCTTTCTACTCTGCTTTCTGGCTCTGAAGTGGAAGTTGTTTTTCTAGTGCCTGCTAAGTTCCTTTAAAATATTTTTTTTTTTTTCATATTCATATCGGGAGAGAGGGGACATAATATACATGAACAGGCTTAAAAAACACTCAGTGTTCCCAAACTATAGTCCTTTAAATAAATAAATATAAAAGCTGCCTTGCAGGCCAGCCAGTTCAAAATGCCTGCACTATATTTAGCAACAACAGCAACATTTTTGGCTATTTACAGATTTATACGCTCAGGGCTGCTCTGATGACTCCTTTGTTTTAACTTTGGGGCTGTGGCATGCAAGTGTGACAAATGCCAATCTGGGGAGCGCGGGTGTGTTGTGTCTGCGGGAGAGCGGGCTCTGCTCCCCGTGGCCATGAGTTAGGTGTTCACTGCAGGATTGCTGCAGGAAAGCAACCCTCACCTCTCCAAAACAAACCTCTTCCACAACCACAAGAATTTGGCGCATGGGGCAGAGTCCCTCCAGGACATGAGCTATTGCAGAGCTGCTGATACCCTTCTCCCTGGGACAGAGGCCCCCCTCCCAGCCAGCATTTCTACACGGATTTTTTTTTTTTTTAATTATGATTTTTTTTTTTCTCCTGCCTCTTTTCCCCACACCCATTGAGAGGAAAAACACAGGCTCACGCATGTTGCATTTTTCCCTATGCAGAAGAAAATCTGGTTTTTCCTTTTTCTATAGATGCGTGGAGCTGTGTATGATCTTGATTTGGTGTTTAAAAAAGTGGGTTTTCCTTTTTTTCCCAATTTATTAAAACTGAAAGGATTATTTTGTGGTAATGAATTGTGCTGTTTGACTTTTGTTTCTAGTCACTTTAGCTCAGGGAGTGGCTAGGCCAGTATAATTGTTTTGACCTAAGAAAATGTATCTCTCTAAATAAACAAAAAAAGAACATTTATCCAAAACTTCCAGTAGTATAGTTTGTACATATTTGTCCCTAAAATATGTAAATTCAATAGAAGTCACTTAAATTTAATGGATAATGTACTCTTACTTTTCAAAGTGCCTTTCAAATGCTAGACCATTATTTGAATTTTACAGGAATTGGACTTGTTTTCCTTGGTGAGCCTTTTTAATCAGGAAAAATAATTCACAGTGGTCTCAATTCTGGACCGTATTTGCTTTCACATCTTGTGTGTCTGCATCTCCTTTAAGAAAAAGCAACATTTTATTTGTTCTTGAGGAAGAGTTTGTGTGGCTGATGATTCAACTAAGAATATTTTAAAAATACTTCATTTAAATACCATAAATGCATATTGCATTGTTTTGGTAGTGCTGGAGGAAACCAGAAAATAAATACATGGGGTAGCTGCCCAGGAACAAGAGGTGACAGCACAGATTTAGTGAATACTTCATTTGTTTGGTTTTGCTTTCAATCCAAATGATTCACTTAGTCCTCTGCCTAAATATAATTCTTCCTACTTAACCAGGAGTTAGCTTTGTGTTTGGCTAGACGGGGTGTCTTTTCCATGGGTATCTGAAGGCAAGCCTTCATCTTTTCCTCTTCTGATGGACAGTTGAGACATCCAACTTACGTTTGGAAGGAAAATGGGTGCGAGTGGTCTTGCTGGCCCAACAGACTAACGCCATCGGAGAAGCAAATAGGAGGATTATTGATAGGGGAAACAACTGGTGCTGAATCCTGGGAGGGAGTGTTTCTTTCCCGGCTCTCTAGGAGGGATTTGGAAAGAGCCATAATCCTGGGTTAGGAGTAATTTGTTACAGCAAGATGATACTTGAGTGGCAGGAGGATTCTGGCGGAGACAGGGAGAGGGTTTTATTCAGAGGAGTAGCTGGTCTCACAGAAGGTCAGTCTGACACAAATCCTACCCCAGCCCACAAGTTTTGTTTCTCAGCCAGCGCAATTAGCTGAGGGGACTCTTGACCTCTTTTACATCTTTCAAAGGCATCTCCATGCATCTGAACTAAAAGATTACGGTGAGGAATGTGGACCAGGATATGATGCAGTGGAAAGTTGGGTTTTTTTGTTGGTTTTTTTTTTTTTTTTTTTTTTCAAAGACAGGCTTTCTGAAAAACAAAATAACCTCAACAGCAACCTTCCCAGCTTCTCCTAGGAGGTCAGAATATTGCTGGTTTCAGTGTTATCTCTGGGACTTTTTTCCTGAGGTTGCCTTTAGGTTACATTTTTGAGTTAACTTTTTGGGTTTGTTTTTTTTTAAAAAAAAAAAAGATAGACAAAAGCTACCAACCCTGGGGAAAGAGAATTTTGCAAGTTCTTGGTTTTCAGGAGGGCCTGAAACCCTTGGAGCCATCTATTCTGCAGTAACCCCTTGTTGCATCGAAGACCCAATCGCGCATGGAAACCACAAGGGAGGCGACAGGAAATTTGGTATGAAATTTGCTGGGTTTACTAGAGAGTGGCTCCCGGCAGTTCACCCAGAATTGCTACATCGACAGGAATTTTTGTGGTAGTGATTCGAGTCATGAGTTTCACTTACCCAACAGTGGGAGAAAATATGACTCTTACAGTAAAGCCCCGTTAAGCGATGTTACAATAACAAGCAAACAGCTAAATTCTCCTGTAGCACTTTTATGCTGGGATCCCACCCACCCGTGTCTCTTGTTCACAGGTGCTTCACAGAACCCAAGATGAGAATTTGGATTAAAGAGTGAAAAAAACCCCACACCACCAACCCAGATAGTCTGAGAGGCCCCTTCAATGGGGGATGCGCCTCCTGGGGCATCCGTCTCCCGTCTCACCCGTGTCACCTGTCTGCTGGCTTCTGATAGCCAGAGGTGCTGAGCGCTTTTATCAGTCAACCCTCTTTTGGCTCAGATTTTGTAAACTGAGGTTTCTGAATTCATGCAGCTCCTCACAGAAAGTGTGTGACAAACTGCTTGCTTGTATTCAGTCTTGTGGATGTGGGGCACAGTGCTGCCTTGCTGAGGGCTGCTGCCACACAGCCACCCTGTTGCCGCAGCCTGTCCTGGCCTTTATCGTCCTCCTCCATCCCTCCACACCATAAGAAACCAAATCAGACACTTTTTTTCCCCCACAAATAGGAAACACTTGGGAGAACAGATTGGGCAACTGTCAATCTCTGGTTATAGTAAGAAATGACAAAGACAGGTAGGTCTGATCCAGGACAGAGGTGCACAAAGATAGGCCTCTATCTTTTTTTTTCTTCACACACATATATGCAGCGATAAATGATATCAGTTCAGTAGTCATTTTGCACCCTGGTCATGTAGAGATGACTTTCCTGATGGCAGATAGCACCAGGGTACAGAAGGAGTCTGGTTAAAACTTCCCATGATTAGGAAACATGTAACTCCCACTCCACACTGAGTGATGGAAGCAAGGTCAAGGTGGGGGTGAGTTTTGGAGAGCTCCTTTTATTTCTTACACCACCACACTGTCCTGTGCCACAGATCCATGCAGTGGGGTGAGAAGGGAGCAGGACAGAGCAGACATGTTCTGCAGTGTTGAAGCACATGGTTGACCACTGAGCTCTGTTAGGTTGGTTTGGATTTTTTTTGTTTTTCTTTAAAAAAAAAAAAGGTAGTTGCAAAGCTTAAAGTTATAGTACCTCCTTTATAAATGGGGTTATGCTCTTAACAGAGTTGGAAAGTTTTAAGGGAGGCAAGGTTCCCCTGGAGCAGCCCTTCTGTTACAGTGGAGGTAGTTCAGTGCCGTGATCTCTGTTTCTAACGTGCTGTCAGATATTTTTACTGTCTGTCTTTAATGAGGAGGAAAGGAATTATATTTTATAGACCATAAAATGCATTCTTGGACTTCATGCAAACACTAGTTACCAATTGTTCTCTCACTCTCTGGGAGATTGCCAGGAAGAGAAATTAAATGTGGGTCTGTACATCAAATTGTTCGGTGAGTCTTGGAGACTGGTTTAGCTTTGCTGAGTCTAAACAAGCCATATCTACAGAAAGACTTTTTTGAGATGTCATGACTGCCCCATTCTTTCTCTGATGGAAACTCTATGCTTGAGTGGAACAGAACAGGTTGCAGAGAAAATCTGGGGAAAGTAGTTTGACGATTAAGAAGTTGGTTTTTTGTTGGCTTAAAGTAAGTAGATAAAAAGTTTGTTCTTGTTCCTCGACTGAAATTATGCTTTTATTTGTGCCTGCCTTTTGGAACAGTACTTCGTAGACATCCAAATAGTACTCAGCCAGCCTGCTGATTTGTGCAGTGAGGGCTGTGGGGGCTTTCAAATTAAATGTGGAAAGATAAATGGTACTTTCCCAAGCTCCACCCAGGATCAAGAAACACTGCCTGCAGTTGTTTTGCTGAGATACCATGTGAACTGCAGAAAGTAATGCTGTACTTCGGAGTCACATGAACACTCTTCCTCTAGTAAAGCTAAAAAAATTATTTTTAATTCCTACGTAGCTGATTAGCCTTTGCTTAGCTTCTTCATGCTTAGTATCAATATCCTAGAACTCAACTGTAGTCTACCAACCTTGCATTCATTAGAAGGAAAAACCCTGTTTTACTTCAGTAAAACTGATGGCAAGGATGCCTTTCATCCACGTCAGAATGAGCAAATAATTATCTGAATTTGCTTGAACTTTCATAGGCAATAATTTTAAAGGAAGCTTCTGGTTATTCTCTCTAGCTCTCCCCCACGGCAGCCTCCTCCGTGCCCTTATCACTGTGTATAGAAAAACATTGTGAGTGACGTGCGGCAGTAGTAATGGGATGTAGCTGTTGTATTGCATCTCATCTGGGATGCGGGAGAAGAGCTGCATGTGCTGTGAGGGCATGGAGCCTGGTGATTAGGTCAGGAGAAAGCAACTGATCTGGTGCTTGTGGGACGTTCCTCCACCTCCACTCAGTCTGACTGCTCACCCAAGAGGGAGCGGCAGTTGTTGAGGAGGCTCGTGGGTCTCAAACTGTTTCTCCATGTCTTGTTCCACCCCAAAACGGGCATCATCTTTGCCCATTGTGTTAGATTGCTCTGTGGCTTCAGTGAGGCACTTACAGATCGCAGAATTTCTGCTTTCAGGCATCCCTCCTTTGAGATGATCTCAAACTGTTTAATTGCGAACACATTTCTGTAACTTTCAGGCAGTGGAGGAATCTGCCTTTTCCTTTTTTTATGCCCTAGCAGCACTTGCACTTCAGCAATGTCACAGAGGCATAGGCAAAATATTAAAATGGCAACTCAAGGCCCCGGTTTCAAGGACTCTTGTGCATTACTGGAAAGGAAGGAGACAAGGTGACTTGAGTTCTCAATAATGGGGAAGTTCAAGGCACTAGAAGTGTCTTTTTCAGGAATATATCACACAATGCTTTGGCTGATACCAGTGCTGCTGAGTAAGTGGCATTTTTAAATTGGGAAGATGACTTAATGACCTATGTGCATGTGTCTGTGCAGGTACACAGCACTTACCAGGGGTTTTTTTTGTGCCATTTTTTCTCTATTTATGTGTTTTATTTAATAATTTATTTTTGTAGTGTTGCAATAGTTTAAAGGGCAATATTAATTTTAAAAAGAAGTGGAGATGTGATAAATACTTCCGTGTTTTACAATTCCATGCTTTCATTTCTTGAATGCTGTGGGGAAATCTTTTGTGTGGAAAGGATCGGTGTCGTTGAAATGAGCTTCGTGGCTCTCCTTTTGAGCAGCTCCCTTGTGCCTCGTCGTGGTACATTACATATTCTGTAGAAGGGCTGAACATTGTGGGTGGTGTCTATTACTTCTCATACAAAAAATTCCAGGCATTGCAGATCTGCAAGAAATAGGAGGCCCTCTTAAAGTTCCTTCAGTTATTTAAAATAAATCCTTCAGATTTTGCTCTCACACTGCACACCTCTACAAACAAGGTGATAACTGAAGACCAAAAATAAGGGGTTGAGGTAAATTAAGGGATGGAGCAGAAGCTGAGGGTCTACTTTTAAATCCTTAGAGGCTTTGCCTTCTGACTTAAGTGGGGACACTAGTAGGTTGCAGACCTTGCTTTGTAGGTACCAAGACGAGTATCCTCTTGCAGCTATTTTTCTTGTCCACAGAGAGCAATTATAGTCTTGTTAAGCTCTGTCTTTGTTCCTGTCACCTTCCCCATAAATCTCAGCCCTCCCCTCACCATTGCATTTTCCATGTTACTACTAGATTATCTCTGGTTAAAATTTGTCTAGATGCACACTTCCAGAAGAGCTGCTAACTAAATATAGAAGAAACTCCTGAGCTTAAAATTTGACGTCCAGGTGTGTACTTCCATGTGAGTCTGCAATGCTGGCCAAGGGAGAGACTAACAGCAAAACTAGGATCACAAATATTTCCGCTTGCATGGCCTGCCGAGATCCAGGGAGAAAGTGCAGACTCTGAAGGTGAAGATGTGGTCCCATGGTTAGGGGAGGTATTGGAGGCCTGTGGCATCAAGCTGACTCCAGGAGCCCTGCTCCTACTTGTTTCGGTTCCTGGGAGCTAATAAGCACCAGCTGCAGGAAACCTGAGCTGGAAAGTGTTGTGCAGCTTTCCCTCCATTTAAAAATACAGCTTTTTTTTAAAATTGTGTTTATGTATTTGTATGCTGTGGGACATCACTCGTAGGGCATTCCAGCGGTGAAAACAATAGCGTGACAAGGGAGCAGCTCCAGGTTGGACATCGGTGCAGGAAACACCTGTGAGCTCTGTGCCATCCCTTGCATCGGGGCCGTGTCATGAGTAAGAGTTTCCACCAAACTCCTCTAGTCTTGGATGTGAATTTTAGCAGCTTTTGACCAACTCTGCTGTGAAATCTTGGGAAAGATGTTTGTTTGCCCTGCTGGTGCTCAGGAAGGCAGCTGCTTTGGGTGGTGTTTGTGGGGGTGGGCATGCAGAGCTGCTCTTGGTGGGTCTGTGCTTTGCAGGACCTTCTAGTTGCAGATGGGAGGGGTGGATGTGATGCTCACAGGAATGGAGGGTAGGGTGGGTTTTTTTTCGTTCCCCTTCTACAGAAAAAAATCTGTGCCGTTCAAATCATTTGCCTTTTCCCTTGTGCTGACAATTTAACAGCCTTTTTAAAAGCTTTGGTTTCTCTCAAGTACGCTCGCCCCATACGTGTTTTAATTTTTGTGCGGAGGCCTGGAGCTTAACAATTATTTTGCTTAAGCTCTCTGAGACTTGCCATAAAACTTTTTTTCCTTTTTTTTTTTTTTTTAAAAAACACACACATGCTAATGATCCCCATCAGATCATATTGTTAAACAGGGAATAAAATGCTTATGCCAAGATGACATTATTTAAAAAAATGTTAAAAGCAGGCCAGCAGAGCTCATTTCAACAGTTTTGCTCTGAAATAATTTGCACAGATTTGTTAGAGTTAATTTGTTGAAAAGTTCAATGTTTGTACAGGCAAGTCCTAATTTCCACACTGAGACGCAGAAGCAGGAGAGGAGCGGGTGCGTGTCCAGTGTTTGCAGGAGCAGGATGGTGGGAACTTCCCTCCCTCCTGCCCTTCCCCCCTGGTGCAGGAATGTAAAAGCAGTGTCAGAAGGCTGGGAAAGTCGGCTTCAGATTTTTGCGGACTCCTTGCAAATCAGAGGAACTGTCTGGCTCAAATCTGCATTTAGGGCCGAGAGAAGAGGATTTCCTGCTATTTAGTTGCTTGAGGAAGGAAAGGATTTACCTCTCCGCTGTAACAGGACTTAATTTTTCTCCTCTTTAATAAGAATATCGTAGCGTAGGGCAGCAGTAGTAAACCTGCAAAAGCAATCACGCCTCTCCCCCCTCTTCCTTTACCCTCCCCACACCATGATGCAACTCCCCCCTCTGCCCAAGCATCCTCCCGTCCCAGCTCCCAGCCCCGGCGATGACTTGGCGTCTCTCTCCATCGTGAAGGAGAGTCGTGGAGGGGGCGGCTGCTGCGACATCGCTCGCTCGGCCGGCCGCCTCGCTCGGCCCACCATCTGGATCCAGTTAGCTCTCTCGGCAGTAGGGCTGAGTCTCATTTCCTCCAACCAGTAATGTTATATAGGCAGTGATCCTGTTCTGCCCTAACATAATTGAAAATTATGTGTATTGTAGACTCGCAGCGCTGAAATGTAGACTCGTAAAAATCTGTGGCTCAGGTAGCCTGTGGAGATTGAATTTGGCACACAATGAAGCTTTTATGTAAAGTAAGAATTATAAGCCACCACATCAATATTGTGTTACAGGCATGACAATTCTTGGATGAGGAGGCCTTGAGTCAGGCTCGTCACCTTAAACAATGCTAATATTTCATACTCTATCAATGGGACTGGCGTTTTGAAGCCAGCAAATTGGACTTACTTTCTTTTGTAAATGTCCCGCCGTTGAAGCTGTGGGTTCGTTAGCTTGACGCAGGCGTTGGCTGCGGGCTCTGGCCCTCTGTTTATCTGACAGACAGAACATCTCGCCCTTGGCAGGGCCAGGATGCTGCTCTGGATCTTGGCCACTTGGTAGAGCTCATGGAAGTTGCTTTGTTGACCCTTGTGTGTTACTGCTCTCTGTGGAGACTGTGTGTTTTATCTTTATTTTTTTCCCCCACTGGTGCAAATGGAAGCTGTCCCTGTGTGTCCTTGAGTGCAAAACTGAGCCCTCTGGGTTCGGACCATTCCTGCTGTGCTCCACGTGCATGTCCAAGAGGAGAAGCAGCTTTGGCTGCATTTTAACCTTTGCACTGTAAGCGTTCTTGGATCCTCTGTGGTAGGGGTGAGTAAAGAGAATGACTTTATTGAGAGTCCAAACTAAGGGTTTTAAAAGCTGAAAAGCAAAGTAGCAGTAAGATCTTCTGAAACTTTCATCTTGAACTTAGGCTGGTCAGCCTGGTGTGGGAGCACCTCTGCTGAAAGTACGGTCTCTTGTGAGATCGAGGTGGAGCAGGAGCAACCGTACCTTTTTGCTCTGTTTCTTCTAAGGGAATTTATTGCTAGTAAAAAACAGCAGAACTGACAGTCCTGAAGGCTTTGTAATCCCTGCAATAATTACTGACTGGACAGGGTCTGATGTGAGCTTGCTTATGCTGCTGTGTCAGTGCCTCAGTCTGCCCTTGGGGCAGTCTCAAGAGAAGCCCACGTGTTTCTTGGCCTGTGTTTTAGGACAGCTGCTGACCTGAGCTCCTTCATGGGTTGTCATGGTTGTAGGAATATTCCAGGGTTGCTCATGACCATGGAGTTGTCATGGAAAATGAGGGCGGTTGGTTTATTTTGGTGGGTAGTGGCTTAGTGGCCATTTCCTGAAACGCCACCAGTTGAGCTGGCAGGTTCTTGTGCTCTGGCTGTCGTAGCAGTAATGTCTCACTCTCCAAAATGGTTGTAGAGTTTGAAAGAGTCATGTACCACGAGGCACATATCCTCTGAGGACGTTTTCCTCGGAAAAGGGGAAAAATACTTCACTAGCTGGAAAACCTGAGGAAGCCAGTAGTAGCCGTGACCCATCAGGACCCTTTCTGCAAATTCATATGCCCCTTTATGTGTGGTGGTTACAATCACTGTCTAAGAGAACCGATGGACTTAACAAAAATGTAGCTGTTGAGTTGTTTAATAGTGCCATCTGCAAATCTGATATGTATCAGATTTCCCCTCAAGTTAAGAAGCTCTCAGTCGACTTAGGTCCATTTTCTGTACACTTGGGTTGCATTTTTAAGCACTTTTTTGAAACCACAAAGGGTTAGAAAGTTACTTTAACATCATCTCAACTTTAAAATTTATGTTGTGGTCACCTATATTGATGAGCAGGGATTTGATACAAGCGATCAAATATCTGGAGGCTTACAGTTGAGTCGTAAGAGTTAGAAATGTCGCTTATGGTAGACTAGTTCTGGTTTGTTTGGGTTTTATTTCTTGTTTTTAAGAAGTGCTGAAACATTCTGGTCCACATTACACAAATCCCAAATGTGAAGATGAATAAAAACAAGACTTCTTGGAACTTGAGGAACTCGTATGGGGCACAAATCCAGTGTATGGGTTTGTTTATTTGCATTCCAGTAGCTCAGAAATCTCGGGCCCTTCAAGTGATGGGAATTGGTAATGTGTCCTCCTGCTGACTCCTGCTTTTGGTCACCTTCGTGCCCAGGGTCTTCCAGCAAACAGGCCTTGTATGCTAGCAAATGTTTTGTATACGTGAGCAAAGTGATAGTGATGTGCTGAAAGCATGGAACCAGATCTCCTTCCTTCCTTCATGGAGATTTAGATACGGCTTCCGTTGTTCTACTGCAGTGGCGGGGTTGTTTGTGTGTGGTTGTCCTTCAAGATTAATCTTACTAAAAAAAAAAAAAACCACCAACCAAAAAACACCAAAAAAAAAAAGAAGGAATGGGTAAACATAACTATTTCTCTAAATATTTTCTAGGAATAGATCTGTTAGGTCAACCAGAGTCTAGTGCTAAATAGGATCTTCTGCAGTGGCCTGATCTATGCATACAGATGCTTTTCTTAGTTCTGGGAGGGAGCTGATGATATGTGGTAGTACACATTTCTTCCAGCATGATACAGGGCTTTTAGAGATCACGTATTAACCAGTATGCCTAATTGGCACAGTGCAGCACCATGCAGAGGGAAAAGCTTGGGCTGAAGTTATATTTAGATGTACTGCGTAGAAGTCTGTTTGGGCTAACTAATTTCTCTGTGGGGCTGCTCTTGGTCAGAATCGAGCACTTGTGATGCAACAATCTGGGTACCAGCTCGAGACTTCACCTGTTTGGTGGAAGCCTGGAGCTCCACTGTGTGATCTGGCTGGGGTGCAATGGCTCCTCCAGTGAGTTTAGTGAGAGGACATGCATGCCCAAGAGCAGAAGTTTTAGTTGATATTTGATGCTGGTTAGATCTGTGGGGATGTTCTGCTCTTTCTTGAAGAGTAGTTAAGCTTTTTTTTGCCTTTGAATCAACACCCGCTTATGCTGCAGACTCGCTGCCTGTGTGTATTCAGCCTGTCTGTTGATGACAGTGACAAAAATAAGTTTTGGCTATCCCCAGCGCCTGCCCAGCACAGCAGGGCCTGAATGCACCAGGCTGTACTGCCTTGGACATCATCAACGGGAGAGCTTATTCAGTTTGGCCTTGCAATTGAATAAGTTACACTGTGCGAGTCCCTTAAGGGTTGTCTGACAGAAGATGAACAAGAAGAAAATAATCCATGGTGACTTCCAGGAATGGTGAAAGTAGAGAAAACAGGTGCTTTTTGGGGTAGACCTCTGCCTTTAGGGCTCCTATAGCTCTGTGGAGCCAGAGGAGTTGACATGGTGCATTTGTTGGAAGAGGGTTGACAGATGACCCATTAAATAATGAGATCGTGTTCTTAACCCACGAGACGTGTTTTCCTTCTCCTGAGACTGATAATTCACCTTCCCCTCCCTTGTCCCATCCTGTCCATGGTTTTGATATTTTTGTTTCTGTGTGGGCTTTATTCTTCTTCCAGATTTGCTACGATTAGTAAAATCAATGTAATACTGTCTTTGCAATCTGCTTTATTTTCCTATTCCTGAACTGTAATGTGGTGGTATGAAATTGTTAGTGTTCTGCACAGATTTTTCTCTCCACAAACATGCAAAGTCGTCTTAATTTTTGTTTCAGTTCCTTGCATAAGTTTTAATTTATATCTTTTTACCCATGTTACCTAAGATTTGTTATTTTTTTTGCCTTTCTTTTCTGAACTCATTTTTCTTTCCCCATTTTTGTTTCCTCCATCCAGTATCTGCAGATGAAATGGCCACTGCTTGATGTTCAGGCAGGGAGCCTTCAGAGTAGACAAGCCCTCAAGGATGCTAGGTCTCCATCTCCAGCACACATTGTTGTAAGTAAACGCAGAAAGATGTTCTTCCTTTGTTTAAAAAAAAAAAAAAAAAAAAAGGCATTTGACATTAATGGCATTGGTTGTCATCAGTTTTCTTTTATACAAACCAAAAGAAAAATATTTCAAAACAAACAAAAACCCTAACAAGCCCATGGTAAAAGGAGGGAATACACTTACTATTGCTGGGCTGTTTATGAGATTATCATTCATGTGCCTCGTAGGAGAGCAGAGAGTTGAAAATGCTCTAAATTTACACACTGCAGAATTACTTTGTGGCAGTGAAGTCCTATCAGGCTGGTTTACACATCTGACAATGTTGAACTGAAGAGAATGAAGAGAAACTTTTGGAAAGCATTAAAAAAATAAAAACCAAGCCTGTTCTATGGCCTTTACTAAAAAAAATTTTTATTGCAAAATCTTGAATGAAAGTTTTGTGAGAGTTGGTCAGCATTTTACCTGGGTGCAGGCTCAACAGAGCACATGTCCCTTTGTGTTGTGATGACTTTTCATTTAGTGCAAAAAGTGTTATCAAATGTTTACTACTTACCTGCAAAATATAAAACCCACTTTATAATGAGTAGCATTGCTAAAACCAGCTTCCTTTATTAACTCTCACTTAATTTTTCAGTTCTTGGTTAAATTTTCTTGCTTCTATTGTAAAAACAATGTTGACTTTGAAATGTTCAATACAAATTTGCATGAGAGGGGCTTGGGGTTTTATTTTACTTTATAAAATAGCATCCATAGAGGTCTAAAATAAAACTGCTTATATGGTGTGATGCAAGAGGGGTGGTATGCATTAGCCCATCCTCACCCATAGCCAGTGTCAGTGCCTTCTGTTGTTAAGGACCACCTTAGCTCTGAGTGTTCATCTGGGAAATTTACCACTGGAGAAGATGGCGAGTAGTGGGATAGCATATTTCTTCTGAAACGGTTTATCATCAAGTTTTACATTAATTTTTTTTTTAACAATTTTATAACCATTGGATGATTAGATGACTCCAAGGAAAAGAAACATTGCTTGTTCTTTATCTTTTGCTATACAGTGTAAAACTAACGTAGCTAGTAGATCATCCAAGGCACACATTTGTTTTGTTAGAAATCTCAAATCATACTAAACGTTTTTGAGAAGCTTCTTTTTCCACTGTTGTCTCTTTAACTCGAGAAGTGTCAGCCCTTCGCTATGAGTGTCTCAGTTTCTTATTTAAAAAGAAAAACGGTTGCCTATCTTTTAGAGTCCACAGCTTCTCAACCATCCCAGCAGAGAGCGATGGGAACAAGACTGGCATTTGCCTAGTTGCTATCTAGTGTTGGTTGCTTCACTTTTTCAGAATGACTTTGCTCTTCCTTCGCGTCCACTTGGGCTGTCACTGAAGGAAGAGATCAGAGAAAAGATGTTTGGCTGGTTATCTAGAAATCTACAGCCATCAAAACCCACTGTCGTCTTATTCTTAATAAGAAATGAACCAAAGTAATTTTCTCATTTTAATTTTTTTTTTTTTACTGCTGTGCTGGAGGACCGGCACAGGGGATGGGAGTGTTCATGGGGCGCTGGGGCTGGCACGGTGAAGTGGTGTCAGGTGTAGGAGGTGATGGCGAGGGAGCAGGAAGTTTCTCCTGGCTGGTTGCAGCCTGGGAGGGCAGGCTGAGTTTGGTGGGTAGCTTCGCTGGGCTTCCTAGTGCTGAGCATCTGCTGTCGGCGGAGCTTCCCGCTGCGCAGGAGAGCAGGCGCTTGCCTCTTAAAGCCAAAGCAGCTCATTGTGCTGGGGAGGGCTGGTTGGGATCCTGGCTCCCCTGGCCCTCTCCAGCTTCTCCACCCAGGTATGGGCAAGGTGAAGACGAGTGGACAACGCAAACACACACAAAAAAAGCGTTCAAAAATTGCAGTCATTTTGGAAAATAAAGAGAAACCTGTTTCCAGGGAGGCTGAGGTTGATCTGCCTTGTATTTTGACCATTTATGGGGTTCTTATGGGTCTCTTTAAAAGCTGTTTCACTCTGCTATTCAATAAAAAGCATATTTACCATAGCAACCACTTAGGCCGTGAGGAACATATACTACCTCCGAGATGGAGGCCACCTTCCAAAAGAGCCACAGCTGGCATTTGTAATGTGATCTTTTGTGCTACTTACAATGTTGGAGGGAGAGGAGGCGGAGGAGGGAGTGAGGGGGGGAGCAGTGGGGTTTTTGGGAGTGGGTGGAGGTTCTGCAAGGTTTAATGTTTATTTCTAGCGGCAAACTGTTTTGCCTTGTTCTGTTAAAATAAATAAATAAGGGGCAGCTTTTTCCACCCTTTTTCCTGGCATCCGCCCCAGGCCACATTAATTCTGTGGAGTAAAAATTGTCTTATTTTTTGGTCAATAAAGTTAGAGTGGGTAATGGCATTCAGGGAGATGAAGTGACTGCAGATGCCAGTTGGCCTGGGATGTGTCAGGCTTCTCTGGTGTCCCCGTTCGTCACTGCTGTGCCTGCCCACAGCACCTGGGACCTGGCTGCTCTTGCATGAGGCTCTACACCCATTTCTGCATACATGAAAATGCAATTAATCTTTTTATGGAACAATGAGGGATATTTCATGGGCATGCTGATGTTTCTGTGCGAGTGTAATGTGTAACATATAGGGTTGGAAACTGATTCTCCACCCACGTTGTTGTGTCTTGTCTACCTGCCAAGTGTACCTGTGCCAGTTTTTCATCTTGAAATCAGTTGTGCTGCCCTAAAGATCTGTAGGAAAATGCTAACACCTGCAAATCATTTCTTATCTTTCTTCTATCTCTGAAATCAGGATTTGAGGCTAATCTTTATAGCTGGATTACAAAGAGAGGAAAGGAGAGTGTGGGGGGTTTCTTTCCCTTTTTTCTTTTTTTTTTTTTTTTCTTTTTCCTCTCCCGTTCCTTTTTCCTTTCTTTTTTCTTTTTTTTAACATTCTTGCTTCTCAGTGCTTGGCTGTGACTACCACAAGCTCCATGTCAGGGCTGCAGCCTTTACGCCCAGCTCTGATGAAACTCCCTTTGGCTTCAGCGCAGGTTTTTAGCTTAATGACTCAAGGCTGCAGAACATGGCCGTCTATAATGTCTTAAGTAAAGTCTGTACTATTTGTCAGCCTTCCTCCTTTCAGATTTGTTTAAGAACATTGAGTTAAGACTACAAAAATCGAAGCAAAAGACCAGCATGAATAATTTGGCTGGATTGCCCCCAGTGCCGAGGGCTGGGTTAATACTGCTTTTCATGGTGCTTGAGAGAGTCTCTAAGGCCCATAATGAGAAACAGAATATTAAACTGAAATTATGTTCAGCATGTCTTGAGGAAGGTACAGCATGAGGCTCCATTTAAGACCAGTGCATTTATTTGCATTTAGGTGCTTCACCCATCTTGTAAGACTCTTGCATCTTGCTCTGGCACAGTCATGCTGCTTATCTGTGTCCAAAGGTGAAAGAAAACCGGGGGAAAAATTGTTTTAATAGTATGCTATTAAGCTTGCTAGGTCAAAATTTTGAATTCAGCCTGTGGATAGTACTATTACGAGGCTGGGATTTTTTTAAGGGTTTTTGTGGTTATTTCCCCTCTTTTTTTCTGGCCTTTGACTACATTGATGGTACAAAGACTTTGTAAAACAGTTTTAGCAGGAAGTTTTTTTGGCTGTAAAGCAGACCTCAGCTGGGTGCCTTGCATGCTTCTCTAAGCAGGTAGGGTGCTAGTTGTCCTGAAATCCCTTGTTTAATGTGCACCTGATCTGCTCCACGTATGTGCTGCCAGTGTGGTAATAAGGATGAGATCTGGGTGCTCAAGGAGTGGGATTCTCGCATGAAAATTTTCTATTGTGGTGTGGACAGGCAAGTGAAAATGAGCATGGTATATCTGCACAAGGATCTCCAAAATCTGCTCGCTGCAGAAAGCAAGCTCCTTTAAAACCTTTTTTATCTATGCATGCATTCCTACAACCTTAAGGAGAACAGTGCTGTTCTTCCCTGTTCTCTGCAAAGTAAATAACTTTGACTCAGCCATACCCTGTTTTAGGCAGGAGTGTGGGTGAAAGACTGGTCCTGGGATCCTGCCTCCTGCTGTCTCAGATGTACAAAGACTTGCTTTTAGTTCCTTTGTACCAGACAAAAACATTCAGAACCCAAAATGGTGGTGGTTTGGTACAGTATATTTCTTACGAAACAGTTGAAGGTTTAAAAAATTCCTGCGTTTTCTTCTGCAGGGAGGCCTTTTGAAGTAAATGTAAATGTTACCTTGGGGGAGGACTTCTAGTACTATTTGGCCTGAGTTTTCTAATATGTAATGAACAGAGCCATAAAGTAGACTGAATCCCCAAGAACAAAGAATCACTGTGCAGTGGTGTATCTAAATTTTTCTTCTTCTTTTTTTTAAAGGAGGTTAAAATGTTTTCAAACCTTAATGTGACAAGCAAAACTGAAGGCAAAATATCTGAAGAGTACTCTTTGTTAGCCTCTTCAATGTGCATGGACAGCGAGTGTCTGGGACCGCTGGGCAGTTTGGAGGAATCAGGAGTTGTTTCCCAGATCAGTTAGAGTTGAATCTGCACAGTCTGCTCTGTCTGGTCCCAGATTTCTTTCAGTCTCATGTGGTTTACACTTATGCACTTTGAAAGCAAAGACAAATACCTACAAGTAATTATGAGGTTTGTCTTAGATTTAAAAAATTACATAGAATGTCCCTTCAGACAGGCCAGAAGTGGGGTTCATCCAGAGGTGTACACAGTCCTGTATGTATAAGGCCATCTGGAACATCTTGCAACTTCCATTCGCAGTGCCCCAAGAGGGCTTTTAAAGCTCTTGCTTTGTCTTTAATATTTTGTTGTAGAGAGGCTGTTCTTCCTCTGCAGTAACTCTTGAGATGTTCTTGGATTTCAAGCCGCGTGTGCCCATGATGGGTCACCCTCTTCCTTGGAGATCTGCAGGGCAAGTCTCTGAGTATGAGAGTTGCAGGAACGTGGTGGTGTTGTGGGGGGGAGTTGGGCATGATCCGTGTCAGTGCCTGGTATTGAGGGAGGCACGTGCGTGGGGAGGAGGAGAGGGCTGCATGTGTGAGCTGTACTGGTACCCTAGCAGTCCCTGATGGCAGGTAGGTGCATGGACCCAACACAGATCCCTGAGACTCACACTGCAGAAATATCCATGCAGACTTAATTGGAAAGCTCCTTTAGTGACTCTCTCCTTTTTAAATGCACTATACTTTATTTGGCTAATTGCTCTGGCTGTTGCAAAGTAAACAAAATGTTTCATTAATGCATGCCCAAAAGTGTGCAAACATCTTGTCCTGAATTTTCGGAGGCGCATGGAATTAAGCCACAGAACAAATTAAACTTGCTGAGAATTTTGTGGCTAAATCTTTCACCACTAATTCCTTTTGATTTTTCATTGGGAAGGGTTGTGTTTAAAAAAAACCTGTGTTCAAACCTGAATGTTTAGGGCTAAGTATAGAATTCACCCACCAGCAGCCCAATAAAATTATTTTGGATGGATTCCTATAAAATACACACATTATATTCAGTACCCACTAAATATGAATGGGAAACCTAGTGCTTAGTTTGTGTAGAGCACAGAAGAATTGTGGACTCCTAAAAAGTAATTAACTTGGTAATTTGATACGTTTGCAAAATAGTTCAGACTTTAGGGGACTGCTTCATGCTATTGTGTTTACTCTGTGGCACGGTGTCTGTCTTCTGCAGACCTTATTTAGGTACTGGAGGTAACCCCTCTAATGCTGAGACTGGGGAAATATGCAGGCTTGTACTTCTTACTGTGAAGTGAGCAGGAATTTAATGCTTCTGCAAACATCAGTCAGCACTAAAGCACCTTCAGAAGACACCTTGGGGCTGGATTGGCAGCTGGGTTGAATTGTCACGCTTGGTTGTAGTCAGGAGATCTGCGGGTAGCTCCAAGAACTCTGAAGTATTTGGATGTTCGGATATTTCAGCTGCGAATAAATGCTGTAAAATGTATAGTACTGCCAACCTCAATTGTTCTAGGATCATGAGTCAGGCCTCAAAAGATCATGAGGATTGGTGGGGGGTTTTTTTGGTGGTGTTTTTGTTTGTTTTCTGTTTCTTAAATAATACATTTTATATTCTCTTTATTTGTTTTCTGGTTCCTGAGCCTGCAGGGTATACTCCACTCATTCTCAAACTTTGCTCTACAGCAGTTGAGGAGCTTGCTGTGTGCTCTAAGCAGAGGCTGAGGCTCTTCCCTAAACGCTTGACTTCAAGGCTATCACGGTTTAAGAAAAATAGCAAGTATTGCTAGACTGGCTATAAAATTGTAGGAGTTGGCGACCCTAAGTGTTGCTTCAGGAGAAGGCAGCTGAATAAGGGGTGTTACGATATGCTTGGACAGTCTGTTGAGCATCCATTTCTTGTGAATCACCCAGCTGGACTTTGGGAGAACCTGGGCCTTGGTGCTGGCAAAGGCTCTGGCTCATGGGTGCTGGGGTGGCTTACTTTTGAGATGGCTGCAGTGCTGCCTGCTCCCAGGCAGGGCCAGGCTTCTCTGACATTACTGGAGACAGCTCAGCAAGTCCTCCTGAAGCAGCAGGTGTATAGCCCAGGATGTTGCGGTGAACCAGCATCAGTTTTGATTTCCTGGAGGAGTTGTGCTGCAACTCCTGAGCCGGAGCCCTGAGATTCGGCATTTTGGTTTGTGGCACACCAAAACATATCTGGTATATCGCTCTGACATATCTGAGTATTGAAACTTTCTGGGTGAGGGAGAAGCAAGACAAAAGCTTGCTCATCAGAGATCCTTCAGAAAGATGTAACTATGCTGCCTTCAGTGTTGTTGGAAGTGCATCTGCTACAGACTTCCCTCTTGTATCTTTTGTTTATAAAATACCCACTATGTGCTGAATGTGATGTAAATATGAGTCCCTGAATACTGGCCCTTTCTGACTAGCTAGTTTGGGGTACAGTAAAACTGCAGAGAGAACATTTCAAGGTAGAAACCTACACTGGGAAGATGGTTTACGAGAGAGTATTTTAGCAAAGAGGAGCCCAAGCTGTGTTTTGGATTCAGTCACCTGGCAGTATATGTTATGCTGGAGCATGCATGTTAAGTTAACTTTTAGAGGCTTGCGTGGGGCTAAAATAAAGTATCGGCAAGCTATCAGCTCTCCCGCAGAAGAACGGTTGTGCCGAGAGGAATGGAGAGAGTGCAGACGGTCCGTCCCCGAAGCCTGGGGCGTGCATGAGGACTGCAGCAGCAGCAGCAGCCGCTGTGTGCGGCGGCTTGGCCTTGGCAGCAGGCGAAGAGCCGCGGCAGCGCCGGGTGATGCTGGAGAGCCAGATGGGTGAGCCTGTCAGATCAAAGACGATGTGTACCGAGGGTGGCAGACTTGGCAGGGCCACTCGCCACAGGTCCTTCTCCCCGTGCACCCTGTCTGCAGCTGAAGTTTGTGGCTGGATTCAATCTGGAGCTTAGAGAAGTAGGTATTGAATAATGCAGCCTGGTTTCAAGCCAGAGCCCGTGCTGACGGGAGCAGGAGCAGCCATCGTGCATAGAACAGAAGATTTAATGGTTATGATACGGCCCTGGCACTGGTTTTTCCCAAATTTCTAGAACCGCAGTCTTCCCTTTCCGGTACAGTTTTGGACTTGTTGACACAGATTGGAAAAGCCCAAATATGCAGTCGAAGTAGCTGTCTCAGAATAACTATTCCTCATTATCTCTCCATGCGGCCACTCTTATTCAGCACTTACAGGTCCTTTGTGTGGTTTAGCTTAATCCGCTTTGGAAACGGATTAAGCTAAATCTCACAAAGAAGCTCTTAGTGCTGAATAACAGTGTCCACACGGAGAGATAATTCGAAATAGTTGTTCTGCATTTTTCAATTCACACTTGAGCCCTTGCACAAAAACTTCCCCATGCAGACAAGCCCACTTGAATAGGAACCTCCTATTTTCTGTCTAAACAAGGTCTGTGTACTGTGTCCAGGTGCTGTAGTAAGGAAAACAGCATATATTTATCATTTAAAAGAAAGGAAGGAAGCTGGCATTTCTGGGCTCAGGACCATTTGTTTGCCAAATTGCTGAAACCCAGGATTATAGTTCTTCTCACCGGTCCATGTGGTTTGGGATTAGATTATTCATGGAATACTTCACTTTTTAGACTGTGTAGACATCTGTAGTCTCTCCTATGGAAGAAAGTGAAGCTGCCTAGTAAGCCACCACATAAAGAGAAGGAAGGATGCCTTCTCCTCTTTCCTATGAAGACCTATTTGGCAAGGGACAAGACCCGTTTTGGAAAGCCTTTGGAGAGTTAAAGATGTTGCATATAACAAGGAGTGATGCCTTAATAAAATAATCTCACACCCCTAATCTCTCTCCAAGCAATGTTCTGTGCCTAGTTTCACAAAATGAAACTAGAAATTTTTGTCAAACAGACTCTGGTTTTTAATACGCAGTGGACTGGTAGCAGGGGTCTAGTTCCAGGGGACCTTGCCTTACTTGTACCTGACAGATACCAGTGAGGAAGATCATTCAGCATTTTCCTGAGACGGGGAAGCATTGCTCACTCCTCTGTTTTACCACTGTGGCCAGAAAGATAAGTAACTTTCCCAAGCTGATTCTGAGAAACTGATGATTTCCACATCTGCATTTGAGGCATGCAAAAAAACCTGCAGCCCCACAGGAAAACCAAAAAAAGAGAAGAAACTGAAGTAGTTTTTAAAATCTAAACCTAAAATCCTAACATATACCAGACCTTAGATGAAAGCTACTTTTGGTGCTGTTTAGGTGCTCTCAGGACTCTGTACATCCATGAGTCCTTGTCAGATGTACCTTATGTCTCATCTCTTGGAATCAGGACGTTTGGGGGAGTTGAACCAGTCCTTCCTCTATCCCAGCAAGCAGCAGCCTTGCAGCCAGGCTTGCCTGTGTAGGAATTACGTATATATATAATGAGGGGGTTATATATAATGAGGCTGGTAGGGGGTCCTGGGCATGCATGGTTTGAACCCCTATGTGTGTGTATACAAGAGGAATGGTGCTTTTGGACTATCCTCCCCGATACAATTAAGTAACCAAATCCTTGAGTTTGTTTTTTTTGGGGGTGTTTGGGTTTTTTTGTTGTTGTTGTTTTCCAACCCTACCCTCTACCTTATTCTTGGTGCAAATTAAAGACCTGCTGGTGTCCCTGGGCCTTGCAGTGCTAGCCTGCAGAAAGAGGTGGGTCTGTGCTAGTTTCCTAGGAGAGGGGAGCAGTTCTCTAACATGCATTTTTCCTGTTGGCAGGTCTCAAAGACTTCTCAGCTATTACTGTGGAAACTAGCTTCCCCTTCCCTTTCCTTTTTACTTTTTAGGCCTTGATTCAAAAAATCATTAAACGTGAGCTGATGTCTATCTGTGTTCACGGCAACACTTAAATGTATGCTCAAAGTATTGTATAGTGATGCTTTTCTGAGTTGGGGTGCTGGAAATGAGCATTTATATAAAATAAAGCCCCCTGACAGATGGTTGTGGCTTCTGCCTGTCTCCCAGCTAGCAAGTACTGAGAAGGGAAAGGGAGGGAGAGAAGGAATAGCATGTCCCGAGCTCTTCTCCCCTGGAGCTTGTCCTTGTGCTCATGTATTTCTTCCTAGGGCTGGAGGAGGAGGAGACACCCTGAAGGAGGGTTTTGGTCTTTTGTTGCTCATCTGCACACTGGGAAATGCACAAAATCTCCATGGCCCCCTCCCCTCGCTGGAAGGATAGTGTCTGGGAGAGGAAAGACAAAAACAACAAAATTTTGCCCTGTTGTATGCCCACAGAGCTCTGCAATGTCAATATAGCATGTTATGGGGATGTGACTGCCCTGTAACAAGGAAATGGTTTTTCACGGAGGCAGGCAGAGTGAAGGGACCTGAAAGCCTCCAGACTTTCTTCGTGTGCATTTATGGCCATGAATGCTTCTCCTGCCAAGCAGCTGCATGGAAGCAGTATCATTAGAAAACCCCAAATGGCTGCAGCACACAAGAGTTTTCCCTGGCGGCAGAACTTCTGTTGCTGCATGTTGGGCATGTCTACGTGGTTAATTAATATGAAGCAAGCAAGGGTTTGAGTTGCTAAAGCCATAGCTACTCCATGTTGACTCCCCATTTTGATGCTTTTCAGGCATGCTGAGCTCTTTGGAGGGAAGTTGTTTACTGGACATGAAGTAACCTGCTCCTCATTAAAGGGCTCTGATGGCCAGGACAGGTTACCTTGGGATAAGCTCTGGTGTGAATCTGAGGCATGCTGGTTGCTCCACAATTGCTGCCCGAGGGGTAAACGTGAGGTAGCAGATGCCATTTGGACTGAAGGTGAAGTTTGCTCGCATCTATGTCCAGAGCCGAGCGTGTGGCCGGGCAGTTAGAGAGGTGCTATAAGACCTTGGTGAAGCTCGCCCTGCAGTAACTTGTTCTGCTCATCATGCCCGGGGCATGTCCAGGGAGCGTCTGCTCACACCACAGATGGACTGTTAAGCTCTGTTCCTGCATAGGCAATCGTTTGGTCACCTCAGATCGCTGGGCTGAGGAATCTGTGGGATGAGTAAATGGTGAGAAAATGTGAGGGAGCAACCCCTGCACTGATGAGAGAGGAGAATGGCCAAAGAGCTGGCGCCCTGTTTGCTTTCTGGACGACTCAGCTGCTCCTTGCCCGGGCGCTGAGCTGGGCTCATGACTCTTGCATTAAAGCATCATTCTGGTTGTTGGGAGTGGGTGTCTTAGTCTGGGGTTGGAAAATTAGGGACTCTTCTTTCCCAAGCGCCATCCAAGCCTGATGGTGATGTCTCCCAGTGGACACAGTGTTTCACAGCTGTGATTGTGCAATAAACAGGTCAAAGCACTTGGTACAAGTTAAAGATAATTTCATTATCACTTTATTGTTACCTATATTTAAGAGGATCTAATAGGCAAGCTACTCTCAGAAAAGCGGGTTGTTGTCTCTGCCCCAAAGAGCTCAGATCCAGGAGAGATAGGGCTGTGCAATGCAAGGCACAGCAGTGGTTTGGTTGCTGGACACGTGTGGTGTGATGGGCATCATGTGCTCCCATCCCTTTCCCAGAAAGGTAACGTGTTCTGCATATCATCATGGCAAAGCTGGGAGCGATGTACAGCTCCCCTGACTCCGAGTTCACAGTCCGGACTGGTAGCCTAGCCTGTCTTTGACATGCATATTTTATGCTGTAGTTGTCTTTGCATATTTTGCTGGAGGGGACTAAAGGCAAAAAAAAAAAATAGTTGCTCACCTGTCCTTCAGCACAGGTGAGCTTTGCACTTTTTTCCCTTGGACATCTGTGAGACGTTTAAAAGAGCAACATGGGTTCCTGACATCAAAGAGTTAATAGCAGTGAGTGTGGTACAATAGCTCATTAGGACTTAAACGTGGGCTGCAAACTCAGAAATCTTGATAATTTTGGTCTATAAGGACACTGAACTTTCAACCCTAGTTCAGCAGTAATAAATGCCTGTTAAGTAAGGCTTCCTTTTATGAAGAGACGGTGGATGGATGCATTTCAATGGGCTTTAAAAGTATTGCTACTCATTTCAGCATCTGCTGGACGAATGCATCTGGGCATGGGAAGGCATTTCAAGATCTGCACAAAAAGCACTTTGAAGTATAACCTTTGTGAGCGTCTTAGCTAAACCCGACTGCAGTTGGAAGCAGCACTTTATTTATTTATTTGTGAGTCTTTTTCTTTTAAAGTTGCTTTTAAAAAAAAGCAGGCAACACAAAAATAAACCTGTGAGCAATTAAATGAAAATGCAGTTTTGAAACTTTGACCCAAAGTGAAAGGTGGCAATGCATGTTTGGCTTTCGCGTGGATGTTTTCATAACCAAGTATATTGGTGCTGATTTTTGAAAGACGAAGCTGTGCTCCGGGATGGAGTTCAGGCAGTTGCTCAGGCTGACAGCCCTGCCACACTGGAGAATAGGGACTCAGGTGTGTAGCTGTCCTCCAGCCAATGCTGGCTCTGCCCATAGGAATTGCAGTGAGAAACTAAAAACTTTTGAACAGCCCTTTCGTCTACCTATAAAAGGGTCCTGCAGATGTCATGGGGACTAAGATTCGAAACAAATCATGAGTGACCGCAAGTCACCGCTTCATAAGTTGCAGTCTGCCCTGCCTTGAGTTTTGCAGGTCTTGATCCAGGCAGGCTTCTGCTGAGGTCCTATGTGAGACTCGAAGTAGCGTGTGTGTGTGTGTGTGTGTGTGTGTGTTTTACCTCGCCTCTCGGAGAGCACGAGAGAGACCTCCGTGAAGAGAGTGACAGGGTTTGATATAAACCAGCAGGACTGCATTGCTGCCATTATTCGACAGTAAACCCTTTCACAATGCCATATGCTGTGCATTCCAGCGCAGCGGCGGAGGGTGTGATATAGTTAAAGCACACTCGGCAAACAGGAAACGCTGGTGACCGCTGTGTGTGCTTTTCATGGAGATAAAGTATTGAGAGCGTAACGAGAAAAAAAAAAGTGCTGGGAATGGGGGGGGAGAGGACGGCGGAGGTGAAGGAGAGGGATATGTTTTGGGCCTGACGCTCTGGTCATTATGAAAACGCAGGCAGGAAATGCAGCCGTGGAGCAGCTGAGAAAATGCCGCTTTGCTCCAAGATGTTTGTTTTACTCCATTACATGTATTTTCTGGTTTGCTGCTGGGTAGTGGGAGTGGGTGTGTTTTTTTGTTTTTTGTTTTTTTTTTAAATTTTCTTTTTGAAGTTCCTGCCACTCTGGCTTAGTATCCAACTCCCTTCCCCTCTACCCCACTCCAGTTAATAATCAAAGGCTATTTTAAGGGACTAGAGTACAGTAATGCATATTTCATACCCCAGCAAAATGCGAACATTGGTGTTTAACCTAAGCGCAGTTATTTTCCTGGCAATGGCTCTGTAAAAGGCATTGCAAAGCCTCCTCGGAGTTAGGAAGTCGCTATTGCAGGGCAGCGAGGAAGGCAGGGGGATGGGACCAACAGGTCCTCGGATGGGGAGAGCTCTGAATCATAAACACGCCATAGCTTTAATAAAATAAATGAAGTGGAGTCTTTTCAGCCGAGGGCGGGCTGTATTGGGGCAAGCCGGGCTTTTAACGTTGGGAGTGAAAATTGACAGGCTGAGAACTGGGACATAAACAAAAATGTCAGTCCCTGGGAGTCTTGTTCACTGGACAATGTCTCAATTGTTTCCGTGATTTTTCGCAGGCAGCAGGGGATAGTGGGAGATTTAACTCTTTACCAGCCATGCAGGCACTGGAGGTGCTTGCAGAATGAAGAAGTGGCGGAAAAGAGCATTTTTTGTTTGGAAACGATTAAGCATGTCAGTGGGTGATAAGGAAAGGTCACACTGTTCTCCGCATACTTGTCTGCCGTTCAAGTTGGGCTTTACGCTTCTTTAATTTTGTTTAGGTTTTGCTGCTTGCCTGGAAAACTGTTTTTTTTCTTCTTCCCCTTTTTTTTTTCTTCTTTTTATCAGGAAAAATGAGATTATGGGGCAGACTGGTAGATAATGAAGAAGTGGGGAAAGTGTTTGTGGGGGGGTTACATTTTAATTTTTATTAGTATTTCTTTATTAAATGACTGACAGGCAAGCTTGGATTTTTTTAAGGTTGTCTAGATTATTTGGAACAGGCTGAAATGTGAGATAAGGAATGCCCTTTATTTTATTAACCACTTTACAATTTTGCTTAAGTCTGAGAATAAAAGGCCATCTTCAAAGAAGGCAGAGGAGAGAGAAAGAGCTTACTTGTCTCATCATAGTTTGGCTTTATTTATTATAAAAACAAACATTGAAACCTGTTGCATACCAGCCCGATGTGGGCAAGGTTAAGAAAGCTGTAACTGGTAATTCTTTACTCACCAGATTTTGAATGTTTTGTTGTGGGCGGGGGGGAGGAGGGAGGGACAGCAAACCGAAGTTGCTTCTTCAGGGCGTAAAAGCTGTTGAGGTTTATTTGCAGGAAGATAAACCTGTTTTAATAAAACGTAGGTCTTGCCTCAGTTGAGTGAAGTTGAAACATTTTGCAGGCTGGAAGCCAACTTGCTTGGTGTGCAGCAGCCCGGTATTAAAGGTCTGGGATGTGCTGAGGTTGCTTTAACTTAATTTATGGAATAATAATGTATCCCATTTTTGTGTCCGTGCATCCTCCGGCTGCTTTGTGTTCGGATGCATGTTCGCAGCCCCGCACTTTCTCCGGCTTTCAAATTTCTCCTTCCCCTGCCCCCCATCCCCTGCCTGCACGCAGCCATCCCTGCCTGCTGCTCGCTGGCAGGCAGGAGGCTGGGAGCTGCCGAGGGCTCTCCGCCGCCTTCCTGCCGGGCAGGAAATTGCCTCCTCCATGAATGCTGCACACTGTAATGCAGCAAAACTTGTGCTTGTGGGCAGGCTTCTCCCCAAATTCCTGGTTGGGAGATTCCCTGTCCTTATCGCACAGAAAGGAGAGTGTAAGCAAGATAGCTGTTGCTCTCCAGATGCTTCTCTCTGTGTTTCACACTGAAGGGAAGGAGGGAAGAGGGTACAAATAACCGCAGTGTCCTCTTTGAAAAAGGCCGTCTTCAAAGACCAGAGCGGGGTGAGTTGCAGCCCCTCTCAGAGTCTGGCCAGGACTGGAGATACTGGGCACTGAGAGTGCGTGCCAGATCCTCTGTGGAAAATCTGGCTCCTCGTGTGTTTTGAATTGATACTGGTTTCAGAGATTTAGAAAACAAAAGTTGTTGACATGTCAGAGCAGTTGGTTCCCTGGGTAAGTATCCTGACTAGAGCTGGATTTAATAATTTGTAATTAATCATTCGTGCAGCGAAATGAATTATTCTTCCTGTTAGTCAAGGATCACTGAAGAGATCGTGATTTTTCTTGAAACTTCGTTTGTTACTCATGCACTAGTCTCAGCGTTTTGCCTTGGAGATCATCCATGAGCAATTCTTCAGAGCTGGTTGGTGTTGGAGCTCCTCTGAGCAGAGATGGGGAACATGTGATGTGTTTCCGTTCCCTGTGTTGAGCAGCAAATGATACTCTTTAATTAATAAAAGTTTATTTTCCGTGAAGATTCTCCAGTACTTGCATAAAATTCACCGTCTTGGCAAGTGTCCTTACCACTGAATTCATTTGCTGGTGTAGTTACAGAAAGCGGTTAGATTTGTCAGTTAATGAATTTCTTTTATTTGTTACAGAGCACAGTGTAATGCTAATCTAGCTCGGGTTGCCGTGGTTTGCACATTATATAAACACAGAGGGAAAGAAATCAGTATTTCAGAGTATTTTCTTAGGACTGTTTTGAAATTTCCACCCCTTTCTAGTCACGAATAACAGTCTACTTTGATTTGAAAATAAACTCATTACTGATAATAACAGCCTACAAGAGATCTCTGCTTCCTTGCTCCTCCCCATCTCCTACAGAGGCTTAACTGCTGTTCCAGGTGAAACAATGCTATTTTTAGTGCCATTGCAGAACACATTCATGAGAAGTCTGCTGTACAGACCATCTATGTATCCATTTAGTTGCCACAGTAGTTTTCAGGGCTACCTTTTCCTAGACATTCCAATTAGCTAATAGTTAATTTTCTGGTTTAGATGAACCAGTAGGTGGGAAGAGATGGGGACACTGAGAAGAAATGCTCTTTGTAGGTATGTATGGTGTCTATAACCCTTCAAGGCATGCCCCAGCTCAACTGTCCAGGGTAAACAGCATCTTTAACATTTGCTTATGTTATTAAATTTTTGGTGAAGCGTAAGCAGCGGGGCATCTACTCCGCTTTGTCTCCCACCCTTGCTCTAGGATGTGCCTGGAGGAGTCCATGGAGCTTGGGTGTTGTGTGCTCTCACGTCCCTTCACCTTGCAGGACCTGAATCCAGCTTGTGGAGGTCGGGAAACTAGCAAAGCAAGAAACGGGCTAAGTCACGCTTTGTAAGAGTTGGTTGTTGCTTGCCTGCCTTCTGGAGTGAGCACGTGCTGGGTGGTGTAAGGGTTTGGATGCTTCTTGTTGTGATGCTTCTCCTGTGAATATTGACCCAGCCTGGGGAGATACGGGTGTGTGGTGGTGTTCCAGTGAAGAGCTCAGAGAAACACTCCTGTTTTTCTGGTTGGGTGTTTGGAGGCGTGATGGAGAGCTGCCACAGATCTGAGATATGGTCACTGAAGTGAAGCGTTCTCCCTCCCTCTGTGCTGTCAACAGGAAAGCTGTACCCGTCTGAAGGGATGAGTGGACTCCCATACAGCTCAGCGCTTGCCTTGCACTGGGTAAATGCCGTACTAGGAATTGCTCCTGTTTCTGTAAGGAGGGAGAAGGGGACTTTAAATCTCCCTTCAGCTGCTTGAACGTCTTCCAGGTGAAACCTCAGGGTACATTTGGCTGGAGTCTTCCCTGTGGGCCACTTCTCACCAGCATCTGTTGCACCCACATGTGGAGGTGATGGTGGAAGTTCTAGATAATGGTACTTAGCACTTATGTAGCACTTCATGTTTCCAAAGTGCCGTACAAACCCAAGGCTCCCTGCCAGTCCCTGGGGGAAGATGGAACTCGGTATTATTACCCTCATTTATGGGCAGAAAAGCTGAGATGCGGAGAGGTTAAGTGGTTTGCCCAAGCCCACACAACAAGTCAGTGTCAGCTCTCAGATTAGACTTGGAGTTTTCCTGGCACTTGCTGTCGTTGTGCAATCAGCTGGAGTGTGTTGCTCCCATGAGATGCTCCTTGTCAAGTGCTGGAAACTTCATGCAAAGCCTTTTGAGATGTGCTGAGGCGATCCTGCTTGGAGACAACGCTGATTGCTTCTGTTTATTTTAACGTTGACTTAGAAGATATTTTACAAACCCTTCCAAGAGGCAAAAAGTTGCCTTCAGTGGAGAAAAATCCAGACTGCAAAATACTGTTCAGCTAATGGTGGCACCTCATTGCGCTGGGGAGGCTGTGAATAGCTGTGCAACCCAGCACTGAGAAGCACTAATCTACGAGGTGAAGCAAGGTAGCCCTTCAGTATCAGCAACTTTTTACAGTTTTTAGGGAGTGAAGGCACACCAAGAGGCTCCAGTCTGCAGGAAACAATGCCTCGTCTACACACAGGATTGCTCTCGAGGAGCTACTTCACAGTAGCTCCTGTGTGAGGATGCTTTTGTTGAAGAATAAGAATGCTTCTGCCTAGCACAGAGCAATTCACTTTCAAAGTAGATTAAGCTAAACTAGGAAGATGCTGTTAATCTGAAGTTGTGAGTTCTGCATCTATATTTGATCTAGAATAGATATTCTCCTTTAAAATTGCATTTGTGTATTCTAGATTGATTTATCTCTTTCAAATGGAGACGAGGTCTCATTTCTCAAACCACAATTTGATTGAGGTACCAGAATTACCTGATGATTAGATTGGGATGCCAGGCAACTCTCTCCCTCCATTAGGTGATGCAGATTTTCAGACGGGTCATTGCTGATACTTTCTTAGGATGGGGTTGAGGGGACAATATCTGAAGGAGGTTATTTTCCTAGATGCCCAAGAGTTAAATTGGCTGTGGCTATTTACAGCCTTGCTCTTCTGAAATAAGTGAAGGAAACTAGGCTGGAGGAACGTATGGGGAAGCTGTTACGTTTCCACAGGAGGCTGTTGGAGTGGTGTCCTTGGGTTCCTAACTCTCTTGGTCTCCCAAAAAGCAAAGCCGAAGGGCTGGCAGGGCATGGGCTGTGTGGCTGCCGGGTGGGATGGGGATTGCAGGGCTGCGGTTCGGCAGCAATGCCTGTGCGTCAGTGGGAAACCACGGGGCGTGGTGTGGAGCCGGCGCTGGCCGGGGAGCTGCGAAGACAATGAGGCTGTGGTAGGCATTGAATGATACTAGAGAGCCTGTGCTAATCTCGGTTTCATGTGGCGTGGTCTGTTTGGATTAAAATACAAGGGCCAGGGTTTGTTTTTTATATTTTATTGCCGGCTCTGCCATCAGCTAGTCTAGCAATTTGGAGCTAGTCATTTAATATCTTAATTCCACTGAGAAAGCAGGAATAGCCTTCCTGCACACAATGCCACAAGGTGGAATTAGCACGCATAGGCCAATTTCTGAACTTTACATCAAGCCCTTATACCCAGTTGAGTCACTGCATTTGTTTTGCAGGCTTTTAAGCTTCCATTTCACTGGCGGAAAGATGCCTCTTCTGAGCTGGGTTCAGTGGCATGTCCTCTGCAAATACCTTACTGCAGTGGTGGGAGACCCCGGCAGCCCACGCGGGCAGGAGAGCAAACTCCAAGAAAGCATTTTGGTCCCAAGCCCGCCTGAGTGGTGGCTTTGGGTAATGCCACCTCTCTGGCTGAATTCAGATCATAAGGTTGAAGACTGATGACACATTCTTTGCTGGGACTTCTCCCCCCCCTTGCCCTGTGGCTTGTTTGTGTGATACTGTATGGGGCAAAGGCACTGTAGGATATTGTATTGCGTGTTCAGCATTCATGGGCAACAATCAGAGATGTACCTCCGTGCTCTGAACTGTTACACCATGGTGAAGTATGTCATAAGGTGTCCAGAGATGTTTCCCCCCTCCCCCACCACCCACATGCCAAAATAAATATCTGATACGAAAGTCAAGGTACAGAAGCCAGCTGGATTGTACAAAAGGTCCTGTCACCCTTCTGTTGTTGTTGTGTTTTTTTTAATATAATTTTCCTGATGGGTTGAGTGACTGTCTACAGAAAAATAAAAGGGCGGAGAAGAGATTTTGGCATTTCTTTGAGCAGTAGCATGTTCCTTCTTTGAAATCCGGGGTTTTTTTGCTTGCTTTGGGTTTTTTGTTTATCTGCTCATTTGGGCTTTTTTTCCCCCCTTCTTTTTTTCCTGCTTTCACAAATGGAGGAGAGGAGAAATTGTGTGCATGTGTGTGTGGTGCCCTGCCAAGCAGAGAAACTAAGCAGACAACCTCTATTGCTTTTGCTCTCACATCTCTAACTTAATTATGGGGGAGGCAAGGGGTGTGTTGTGTTTAATGTACTCCATTCTTCCAAAACTCTGCACTCTCGCATGCTAGGGGCTGACCACTGGCACGGGCTTTCATTAATATTTTTTATTTACCCTGCCCTTCCAAATTACTACTGTTGGTCTGGGGGCTTCTTTGTAACGGAATTCTTTTATTTTTATTTTTATAATTGCTTCTGGATCTACAGAAGCGCATGTTGAAAATCATCTCAATGTCACTAGTCTTTAGTTCAACAAGAACGCTATAGAAACGAAAGCTTCTGTCATCCATCAGATTTTCTGTTCCATTTGTTGAAGATGAAAGGCGAGCGAATTTAGTGCTCACTTTCTTCTCCTTCTGACAGTTATTGATCCTCTCTGGAACTCTGCAATTCGCTCTCCAAGCCGTCCCTGACATGGGGAATCCCCAATTCATTATGTGTGTGCTCACTAGCGCCGCGGCAGTGTGGTTGAGTTGCCCTTCCAGTTTCAAAGCCGTTTGTTATTTTTCAGCTGCACCTTGTGAGCTGGGATTTCCCCCCACCACCACCACCTTCCCTTCTCACCCCTTTGGCTTACAAGACTTTTAATCTGGAAGCTGTTAATGTCTGAGAAACAGCTGCTGTAGCAGGGAGGGTTAAGTGGTTTCAGAGGCTTTCTTGATTTGTGCAAAATAGGAAATGGTTGAACCTTTTTCTTTGAGACAATGGGGTGTAGGGAGGAGGGAACCTGCAATCTATTGGTTTTGAGTTGAATGTTATGGTCCTCAAGGATGTGTGATTGTCAGGGTAGAGACAGCCCCTCTGTTAAAATCAAGATTGTGGAGTCAATGGCCTCCATGTCCAGAAATAGGGCTGCAACAATAAACAAAGAGGTATCGTAGTCTTCCTTCCATGTCCATTCACCCTATAACCTTTAATTGAAGGTACATCTGGATGGATGGGAGCAGAGACTGATGGGTTTCCTCCACTCCCTGAGTTGGCCAAAGGCAAGCCGAGCACATCATGTCTAGAGCTGACTTTAACCTGGCTGGCATGGTGCATGGGCCCAGGTAATGCACTGGGCCATACTCCGCTGTGTGGTTGTGTCCTGTGTGTGATGCCTGGCAGGGCAGCCTTCACGGACACGACGGTCTTACAGGAACAGATTTGTAGTGCCGTCTGCTTTTCAAGCATCTCCTGTGCTGCAGTGTGGTACCTCCTCTTTTGTGAGTGAGGAGGGTGAATTCTTACACACAAATTTTCCTGAGGCTTCTACTTGTTTGTCGTTAATGAGGGCCTTTTAGTGAAGGTGCAGTGAAGATGTAATCTCTTGGTTATGCCCTGCTGAGCAATAACAAACTCTATAGCTCTGCCTTTTGTTTGTGTAAATGTTCATGAAGTCCATCCCTCTGCCCTCTGGGACCAGCTAGGGACATGTGTCACCCTTGTTGTCCCAGTCCTCCTTCTCCGGGCTCCTTTGTTCTTGGGGTTTACTTAACCCTTGGCCAACAAAACACGTTTCCTACCAAAATCTTGGAGAACAGAGGGGAACAGACTCTTTAGAAAGAGGCAAGACCTACGTAGTGTGCCATGGGTCATGGCTTGCCACCTTAGGGCTCAGTCCAGAGCTTGCTGCAGGAGGAGAGGGCAGTTGGACTGGTGAGTGCAGAGCTGATGGTAATCAGGCTTCCCCCAGCTGGTTACAGGCTTTGCAGGAGGTTGGCGGGCCCTTAAAAAAGGGAGTTACACATCTGCTTTTGTTTATCCTTTTTGCTGCGGGCAAGGCTGAAAACTTAATAAATTGCATGAAACCTAAGGAAGCATGAATATAAAAGAGTATTAGATAAATTACAGAAGCCTGCCTACCTGTAACATTTTTTTATAACATAAATGGTACGTGTGTATTATTTCTCTATAAAGTACCCACATGCCCCAGCCCCTCACTGAGGCTCTCTTGTTTAAACATTCCTGCGTTCTTGCTACTTCTGCTCCTCAGCTTCCACCTCCAACTCCTCCCAAATTTTAACATCATTCTTCAGTGGCAGACGTTTAACACACCAGTGCTCTGAAGATGTGATGATGGTTTTTCGAAGGATATTTATAAAGGAGTTTTTAAGTATTTTGGAGGCTCATCTCTGAAGGAGGAGATGAAAGAGAAATCCTTGTAATGCTGGTAGCATATGCACGCTGTACAAAGAATGTCTCAAATACTTTCCTTAATATGTGCCTGTATTTGCTCTAATGTTCTCACTATTTTTTCAGCCCAGCTCTCCTGGCAGGGGCAGGGATGAAAGGGGAATTGTGAGAGAGAAACAATAAACTTGTAAAACAGACACCTTAGTAAGAGATACTGTAGCTTCAAATATTTGCACTTCCTTTGTGAAAGAATTGGCATTGCACATTAACCTTAATAAGTGTAATATAGCATGTATCTGAAGGCAGGATCGAAGAATATGAATTTCCACGGCTAATGGGTTTTGAATAAATTCAATACAATTGTCTGGCAGTTATTAGCAGAATGTGTGAATCGGGGGCTATGCAACATTGTATACTTTGAAGACCTTGAACTATTTCTACCAGTTAAGAGCTGTTAGATAGAATCTGCTGAAAATTAGCTTCATTCAGTTATCATACAATATAGTGAGCTGTTCTGGCAAAAACCATTCTCTGCTAGCATTGAGGCAAAATAAATTCTTCTGTTCTTCTGTCCTGAATTGCAGATAGTATCTGACTGAGGCCAGATAACCTGGCTTCTGTACGTGCACATGTGTATGTGCCACCCATACATATGTGTAAGGAGATCTGTGTCTAGATGTAAATGTTGCCATATAATTTGCATTGCTCTCTTGCCCAGTGTGGGCAGGTCACAGGCACCCTGGCTCTCACCAGTCACTGGCTGACCCTGCACAAGTATGTGTTCCCTGCTCCAAAACATTAGTAACGCCGCATTAGATTGGACTTAATTTGGGCTTATACAAAAATAACCACTGCCTGTATTATGCAGAATGTCAAGATGAATATTTGTGATGGCTTTTCCATGCTTTATTATGAATCCTGTGGGTCTGATGCGAGGAGAGCATAAGAGAGGATGAGAAGGAATACAAAGGACTGGGAGAGTTTTGGCCTCCCGTACACTGAACGTCACAGTTCAGTGCAAGCCAATGCAGAATTATGTTGCTCACTCTGGTATGGCATCTGGGCTAATTTGTCTCACTAATTACAGAGGCTGTAGAAGTATGCTGATGCCATTAACAGTGTCCATGACCCAGGCTGGTATCCCTACCTGAGCTCTATGGTGCCTCATGAGTGTCTGAGCTTTCCTGGAGCTGGTGACTTAGTGAGACTAGCAAAGTGTAAAGGTCTCTGTAGACTAGGGCAGTAGTATGTTGTTAGTGTACTTACACAGGTTATACACACTTTATGTAATTATTTTTAGAGAAGATAGATGAGTTATTTGTCAATGTCTGCCAATACCAAGTGTGTGTAAGACTAGCTTGTTAACTGATTCCTTACAGTCAACAGAGAGCACCCAGGTCTTCGTAGAGGCTTTGTAGGCTGTATTAACAAAGATGCTCTCATAGATAAAGCTTGAGAAGTGGTGATTTAAGTTAGACCTCAGGGAGCAGGGCTGAAGGGATGGAATAGTGACTGGTACGTGGAGAGGGGTGCAGTCATGAAGAATTTTCCATTTTATACTGAAAATTGGAGTAGAGTGAACAGGAGGGGAACAAACTGAATTCAGACATGATTGATCCTTCTAGGGTGTATAAGGAATTTGGGAGAGACTGGATGAAATGGAGCATGGGGATTCTTGGGTAACTCCTTAAGTTAAAGAAGCCAAGAAATTGGACCTGATGGCAATATGATTGCTAAGCTGTTGAAATGGATGGCTTTAGACTCCATGGACTGCGTCTATGTCCTTTTCCTTTCTTTATCCTCCATATCTGCCCCACTACTCTGTTTGGAGTAGTATCACTGCTCTTGTGAAAATATACACCATATACTGAAGAGGTAGCAGACAGCTCAAGCTTGTTGGCGGGAGCAGTGGGAATGCAAATGTCAGTGCACAATTTGAAAAATCTGGTACTCTTGGAGGGGAGGGGGTTTCTATCACAAAACCAGTTCATCCATTTTCTGATGAGGTCTGTGGACAATGGGTCCCACAACCCCACATGGCCTCTGGCATATTACAAGATTTCATAGCTGTGGTCCCTTCTAATTTACCGTGTAGACTACTAGCAGAAAGAGTTTTGGTTCCAGCCTTGAAGTGTTTAAAATGGAACTGCTCATCCCTGGTAAAACTATTCCAGGAACCGTAGTCCCAGTGTTTTGCAGGATGTGAACCTCCGTCAATGGCTGGTGCCCCTGGTGTTTGTAGCTACAGAAGGCACTGTCACTAGAGTATCATCAATCCTAAACCCTACACGTATTTGCTTTACCCTCAAGTCTTTTCACAGCATGTGTGAGTGTCAGTATAAAAATCTAGGATGGATTCCCTGAAGGAACTGGAATTTCTGGGTGTTGCAAAGTCCTTATTAGGAAATTGGAAAGATACACTGATGAGTGTGCCTGTTTAAAATCAGATAGTACACGAGTTCCCACCATTATTCTCCTTCTGGAAGGATTGCTTATTAACTAAATTGGTGTTTCAAATTAGAATGAAAATGGAAAAGAACAGTAAGCAAATGATTTTCTTGAAGTTTGGGTATTTACAATATTTAGAAAAATGGTAATTGGATAACTCCTTTTTGAACCAGTACTAATGTATCAGTAGGTACTGGGGTCAACTTTTCTATTTCTACTTTCCTGTTCCTTCAGTGAATCTGAATTTAACTCTTTTCTGCACATGTCATAGCAGCTTCATATTTATTTCAGTGGGTTTTTTCCCAGTATAGCCCTGCATAGAATTACAGTCTAGTTTTGTTATCAGGAGAATGTAGCAGTAACAGGCCTGTGTCATGTTGCTTGCATCTGGTACCTCACCATTTTGGGTTGATGAGAAGTCCTGCCCATGAGTATGAGCCGATCACACTCACTGCAGCTGAGAACCTTAAATAACTTCTGTTTATGTGAAGGCACTAAGACAGATTTGTTAAAATGCTGGTTGGAACTAAATGTTTTAATGTCCAAAATTAGACTATGTTGTAATCAGTCTGACACAACTCTAGCAGAACAAAAGCCCTTGCATGGGCAGTAAGTCTTGTTAAATTTCTAACAAAGTTCTTAAACTAACTTTTGGGGGTTTGTATCATTAGTTGTGAAATTCTGGAGTAATGGTTAAATGTCTAAGGAGTACAAGTCCCATTTTGTAGCCCATGGTAATTACTCTCTTACTCTTTTTTTCTATTGTAAGCCTGTGTAAGATATTAACGTTCTGGTGGATCTGATATTTTTATGTCCTTCATGACTGGATTGTGAGATCTCTTCTGGGCTGTCAGCTTGCTGCTTTATTGCAAACCAGTTAACAGCATGGAAGGTGGAGAACCTCTACCTTATCTGGGGGGTCGGCAACTCGTGGGCAACGTTACCTTCAGTCTCTGTTTGCTGTGTGGTGTTCCCCTCATAGGCAGACGTCCTTGAAGCATGGCCTAGGGAGCTTTGGAAAGCATCTCGGTTGGAAATGCCAGACAGTTGTTTTGCACTTGTTAGCAGCTTTTATCCAGAAGCTTTAATAACATCACCGCAAAGTGTTGTTTAACTACTGGCTTCTTCGACAACCATGGCTCTATTGGTAATGAGGGAGCTTATCTCGTGAAAGTGCTGCAAAGAAATCAAGGAAAGGGGGGCCATGGGTAAATTGCTTTAATACAACTTCTGTTTAATAGAGGGCTGAGTTTGTACAACAGATGGATTAGCAGATGAGATTCCCCCTTACTTCTCCAGTAGTTCTTTGGAGAGGGTCGTGACTCTAACCGTCTATCCAGAAGAGTCCCTTCTCCTTTCCGTAAGTTTTGCACGCTATTGACAGAGATGAGTAAAGAAAATAGTCATTCCAGCTGCAGGCTTTCTAACACAGCCATTAGGTTTCAGGCAAGCAAATATTGGAGAGAAAAAAGTGCTCTCCAGCAATTGTAATTAAGGGAAGAGCACCAAATACCTGTAGCAATATGTCAGTATTTTGAAATAATGTTGCATCATGTTTTACCTGAAACTTCATTAATGATAGCATAGATGGCCTCTTTATCTTGCCAGCATCTGCCCTATTACTGGTTGAGACTAAGGGCCAGGCATGTGGAGTAATTCTGTTGAAATAGTTGTTTTTGTGTTTTATGCAACTGACAACCACATCTGGCCTCTGGAATTTACAATCAACCAACTAAATTAGCTTTGAGCTCACTGTGGGGTTTGTTCTCCTGTAACGCAACAAAGGCAAGCTGCTAAAGGCAGCCTACAGTAACACTGCCTTACGTTCAGCTGAGTATCCATCAATAGCGAAACATCTCTCACGCTCTAGTTCAGGGTCATATTTCACCTCTGTTGCTCAGCATCGCAGGGAACTGAGACTCCAGGCCAGGGGCCTCCAACTTGTCATCTGTTGACTTGTGCCCATGGGTGGCCTGTTCCTAAGTATGTTGTAATACGGGAGGTAAAGATGATTACGAAAAGCCTATCGTTTGTGGACTGACCTTCTCTCTGTAGGACTCCAGCCTTCCATCAGGAAATGGAAAAAGGTTAAAAATGGCTGCTCTGTGTCCATATTGCTTGTCCCTGGGAGCTGCGTTTGAATGCTGGGATTGGTGCCTTGCTCAAATTCAGCTGTCATGTGGATATTTTGGGTGGCCAGATATTCACCAAATAACCGTCTCTCCAGCTAGGCGAGAAGAGTGCCAAGGCAGATGATGCTTCACCACAGGGTGGTGATGACATGTGCTGTTTTTTTACCTACGAATGCCTTACAGCTTCCAGATTATTGAAAGAAACCAGGGGAAGGATGCATTCTGGAAAATGTTGAATGAGCACAGAAGCACATTTTTAAAATTTCCAGAAAATGAAGAGTGCCAAAGTCCACTGAGAGGATTCACATGGGAGAAGGCAGCAGCTCTGCTGAGTCTTACCCAGTCCTGTCTGCTGTTTGGTACCAGCTGGGGAAATCCTTCTGGTGGCATTAGGGTTGTTGATTCCAGTCCGCTCTCTCTTGGTCATATGCTTGGAGCTGGTTCCTAATCAGTGATGTTGCACCACTTCACCGCCTGAGTCATGGATATGTTTAATGCAAATTCTGTAGGTTGCAGGCGGCCCATTGTTTAAAGAAACAGTTTCCTCCCTCACACAGCCACCTGAAACAAGCTCATGTGAGACTTGATTTTATCAACCCTCAGCTTTTCTTTTGTTAGCCAGTGTGGTGTTCTTGCTAGGCATTCACTAGGTTTTTCAGAAGAACTTGATCTGTGCAGGTTGTGGGTCCAGGCTGGGACAAAAGAAAACTTCACCATTTTCTGCACAGCCTGTCCACGGATGAAGTGCATGGAGAAAAATAAAAGACTGATGAGCAGTACTGGGTCTGCCTCCCTGGAGAGTTGAGTGGGCACAAGGGAAGAAGTAAAATGCATTGCGTTGGAGCAAAACATGCCTTTTGCCTTTGGTTGTGATTCAAATATAATAAGGTTTATGTATTGTGCTTTGCTCATGAATTTCTGTGCACCGCAGTCTACGTCAAGCTCGTTTCTTGTCATCATGCACAAGTGCTCAGAAGCATGAAATCCTCTCTTTTCTCCTCCTGCAGGGAATGTTCATTTTAGCCCATGCTAGCAGCTCTCCTTCACTTTCTAACAGAGACATTTCTGTTTTCTCCTGTTGAGGCTGTTGTTGCCTTTGCTCTTAAAACAGCCCCTTCCAGCTCTGTCCCTGTGCTTGCATCCCTCCTCCCATGCCATCCTCAGTTGGAGCTGCAGGAAGGTAGTCTAGACTGGGCCAAACGATTCTTCTCCCCTTTCCCTCAACCAGTCTCATCTATGTCACATTCTTAAAACATTTAGGGGTTTCTTTTTCAGCATTTAAAAGTATATTATTTAAAACACTTTCAATTTAACAAATTTTAATTGAAGTATCTCTTAAAAAGCTTTCATTCTCTTAATTTCTTTTTGGTCACTGCTGTCTCTTGGGTTACCTCTGTGGGGTAATGCTTGAAGTCATTTTGTCTGCCTATCCTCTTCTGGGTGTTCATGACTCCTTTTGGTGCTCCTTCTCAATTATGTAGTGCTTACAGTCAAGGGAAGATGGCACAAGCTGTGCACCCGTTCACAAGCCCTTAGCTTGCCTCCTGAGCCTTCAGTGCGTTTGGAGCATGAAGCCCTGCAGTTCAGCGTGCTGCCTGGCTGCAGAGGAGGTAAAGCCGTTTGCAGGATTCGATGTTTGCTTCCTGGAGGCAGCAGTGAAAACTCAGATTTACATCACTTCTGTGATGACATGATGATTAGAGGGGGCAGACTGTATATCTCATTCCTTTTCTAGTGTGACATTAATAACAGCGTTGAAGTTCACTGGTTTTTTTCGAGCAAACACACGATGTGTTTGCTAGACTGTCCACAAGCACTCAGAATGTTGCCTTGTCAGAGAAGGTGACAGTATTTTGGACTTTGACTGTGACCTGACAATGTTCAGAGAGGGACAGCAAAAATCAGGGTCTCTAGAGTAGCTGGTATGGGCCGTCCTGTAGCTGTCCCTGTCAGGCACTTGTCTGCCTCTGAGGAGGGACGTGAGTTGTTAGTATTTATAAGCCTGCAGTTTCTTGTTCTAGCTGAAGCTTTTGTAGTCTTCTAGGAGTCCAGGCTTGAAATCCAACCTACGTGTTCTTCTAACGCTTAGCATGTAGCAGCAACAATAGTAGCTGAAGATGTGCTTGTGATTTACAAATGTGCTTTTAGAATTTCAGGTTAATGCTACCAGCCATAACAGGTAAAATAATTTGCCCACACTGTACTCAATTAAATATACAGATACTCTTTTTTATCAAGACCAGCTACTTCCATTGATGCCAAGTGCTCATATTGCATGGAGGCAAGTGGCTGTGCATGAGTGGATGTAGTAGAGAGTCAGGTCTAGACATTATTAATATAATGTAATTTGACTGCCAATAACACTCTCAGGGTAAAGGATTGTGATTGCTTCAGACATTGTTGTGCTCTATCTTGTCACCTCGCTGTTTTGTGAAACTTTTGTGTGTGTTCCAAAGTGTTTTTCTTTTTTTGTGTGGCTGGTAGCATGAAAGTCCCCTCTCTACTTCGGTGTCCGCTAGCACCAAAGCTCCCCCCCTCCAGTAAACAATAAACAACTCCTTCCTGATTCAGAGATGTAATTTAGATTATTCCTAACACTCCTATGTGCTAAGGGGTATTCAATAAATACATATGCTACTTTATTCCCTCTGATGTTCTTAATATTTTTGAGATCTCTCTGTGTATTATTCTCTCCTATTAAATTGAAGGAGCGATTTCCTTTTTAATTTTGGCTCTAAAACCCATTCAGATAATGATATTTCCAAGATACTTAAATCCAAGCTATCCTAGCACCAAGCTTTGGGATACCCATGCAGATACACTGTACAATACCTAACATATGCTTAGCTTGTGCATTTTAGCCATATGACAGTGTTCTTAGCCAAGTCAATTTTCTGTTCATTTTTTTAATTACCATTCTGTGAGACACTGTTTCATGTGTTGTACTAAATTTCCAAGTGTCTGGTCTCTGTTACAGTGCTGTTCTCATCTGTTAAATAGGCAATTTCTTTGGGTAACAACACCAGAAATAAAATTATTTGAGTTTGACTAAGGCAGCAGGATTCTTGACAGCGGTGCGCCTTGGTTTGGCCCATATCTCTCAAAGGGTGAATGAAACTACTTACACATCGCACTTAATTTACAGTGGTCTTGTGTAGAGTGGTAGGGGGGAAGAGGGAGTGCCCTTGCAAGGCACGGGAAAATGAATGCGTTGTCTCTACTGCAACCCACAGGCAGAGATAGTGGCTGCAGTCTGCTCACACCCTTCTGAAAGAGGTTGCTCTGCCTCGCTGCAGCCCCCACCGTCCTTCTGCTGAGGGTTTCTATCACACCACTGTGGCTGGGGACAACGTGCTTTTCTCAGCAGATCTGCAGCGGATCAGTCTGCCCAGCCCGTACTGGAAATGTGAATTTTTACATCGGCCAACTGTACAGACTGACCTTCTAGACTCTTCCCTCCTTCCTCCAGGGACATCGTTGAAGCCCCAACCTCCTTGCCCTGCCTTTGGTATGATGTCATGCCAATGAGTGCAAGCTTGATACTTCCACTGAAGCATGAACTTTTCTTTACATTTCCTACTTTTTCCCTGCCCCAGCTTTGTCCATGTCACCCTGAACATATGAAATCAGTTCCTCTGAGGAAACCCGCCAGGACCAGTGGCCATCAGGGCTACAGTAGTGGCTCTTCATTGACTTTATTCCCATGTGCTGCCAATAGGAGTATATATTGTTCAGTATAAACTTACTTCTGTAATTTAAACACTAGACTTTCCTCTCCTGTTTATTAAACATTGTGAACAGCTGTGGGATATGCTTCTGCTTTCTGCTAACCCAGTGTCAGTGTTGTTTCAGCTTCCCCTGTTTTCCTCTGTGGAACTCGTTTTGGCAAAGTTTCGGGTGACAAAATAGGGGATCTGGGAGTCTCTTGGCTAAGGGAATGTCAGGAGACACTGGAGTGCCTCCTTGGCAGTCACAGACTGGAGGAGATATATCTGACACATGAGTAGGTTTTATTATCATAACTTCAACTTTTTTGCTAAGAAAATGTCTTCCTTTCAGAAAGCTTGATTCCCCCCCTCCCCCCCTCCCCACTTTATTTATGGTGTTACTCATTTTACAGAAGTTTTATGGTATACCTTTCCACTGTTTCTGTTGTCTTTCCTGCTCCTCAAAAACTGGTCTTAAAAATGCAAGGGAAAAATTCAGCCCTCTCCTTCCTACTCCTTTAAGTAATCATTTTGTGTATCGCACAATGTTTTTAATTAGGACCCTTATTTATATGTTTTTTTATAACAGCCATGGGTTCTCCCCACTCTGGGTGTGCTAATCTAGCCTGGTTGTAATTTGCAATGCTTGCACATTAAAATAAATGGCAAAGACACAGGGCCTTGGCAGCACTGCTGGAGGTTCTCCTGAGCCCACTGGGGTCTTCACTGCATGTTTAAAACATCTCTGTTGTTTGCTGGATTTCCAGGATATCTGGTGGGATAGCTCTGTAAGGAGGAGCTCTCCTTCAGTAGTTTACGTGGTGGGAGTTTTCTTAATGGAGTTTTGGAAGAGCGAAATAGGAGGGCAGTAATTAGTCCCTTGTGTTTGATCAGCCTGATGCAAATGTCATTGGGAAGCAGGGAAGAAGGTGGTGGTGTTAACGTTCAAGGAGATGGATCTCTCTGGTTTTCATGTTGAGTAGCAGCTGCCTGTAGGAGAATGTGGGACGTTGGGGTGCCACCAGAAAAGAGGAGAGCGAGCTGGGGTCCCCAGACCAGGAAAGCTGCAGCAGGGGCCATAGTTCAGCCAGGTACTGAAACCACATTTCTGATGCAAGAGGTGAGATCTGTGAGACTGTTCACGTGCTTAAATAGCTTGCTGAATTTGGATGTAAATACCACCCTTGGAGAAGCCCTGCAGGCTGAAAATACAACCTACAAAATAATGTCAGATGGATGCATCTAACACTGCCTTCCCCTCTCCCTGTGCCATGTAGTATTACACCTACTTTAAAAAGACATCTTCTGTAGCTTGGTGGTTTGTGAAAGGCATTCATCAAAAAAATTACTACAACTACATAAATACAGTGATATAAAGGCTAATAGTTTCTCATGCTGGGAAGGTTGTAGTGCTCAGTGTAATGTGCACAAACAGTATTTTACTAGCCTGATCCTTGTGGTGAAGGCTGGTTCTACCTGATTTTTTGAAAAAGATCATCTAAAGTCATTACATTTGCAGATTTTCCCCACCACCTGTTTTCATGTCTGTAAATATGTAAGACAGGACGCTTGTTCTTTGTTCTGAAGGCACGTTAAGATCAATGCCCTTGAGCATGCACCCTCTTCTGACTGTCTAAAAATTTGTAAAAGGTATAGATCTTGATTACATTCTCTTAATCCAAGCCTTTTCTTTTAACCCAGCTCTTAAAAGGAAGCTTACATGACAGTACATCACACAATATCTCAGCCCTTTCCTGACATTTCTGTGGAAGTAAATGAAAGGTGTAAATTAAAAAAAGCAAGTGTTTGTGTCTCACTTTAACCTTCTGTTATGTTAAATGGCTTTATTGAAGAGTGCCGGCAGTGTTCTCAAAAACTTGGGAAAATCCACTGTGAGCCATGCAATTAGTTGCCTTGGGAGCTGAGTATGGAGTTCATGATGTTTGATGTGAAAATTACACGGACACATCTAATTGGGTGTATTTGCACCACACAGGATACCGAGTAGAGAGGTGAACTCTTTTTCCTCCGTTCCTTGCTTGTTTTCTTCTTTAGTTGAAGTGTTTACCTTGAACTCTTCCCAGTCGAGATACTATTTATCTAGGCATATGGATCGATCAATAGGTGCATGTTCCCCTGTGCAGATTTTTGGAGAGCAGGGGGGAAGGAGAGGCAGAGATGGCACTATGAGCCTGGAAGGATGAGGGAAGATGAACTTCAAGCTACCTCATGCTTCCCATTATCATTCCTTAGCTGTGACTTGCAGTGCCTATCCCAGCCCTAGAGCTCTACTCTTTCTGCAGGAGTCAATGGCTAATTTAGAGAGTCCCCAGCACCGCAGGATCCATTATTCGTAATTTCTTTTAGTGGTTAAGTTTTGCAACATAAACATATGAGGATGTTTTCTGCTGTGACAGTGGTCATCAGTGTTCATCATTCTCTGAGCCCTTTCTGATTTCTTGCTTTAATGTTTCTTGTTAATGGTCCTCAAAATTAAAGCAAAATGCTCTGTGAATTAGCAGTTGGTACCAGCTTGCATTGTGAATGCACATCTTAAGGTATCATTCCCTGCACTAAGAGATCTGCTAACAAAACCCAGAAACCCAGCGCTCTCTTCTTTTCTCAGTATTAAACCTTGTATCATCTGTTTGTGGATGTAGCTGTCTTCTCCCTCCTTCCTCCTTTTAAACCTCCAGAAACGTGAATTATGTGTTGATCTTTAAACAATTTGGTTTCATTTTTCTTTGGTTGCAAATATAACTTGCCTGATGAATGCAGCTAAACTGTGAGCACATTTTAAATATTCCATGTTTTTGAACAGTAATAAAGACTTAAAGTAAAACATTTTCCAGTAATTTAGTACTCTCTTCAGTGCAGTTATTCAATTATTAGACCACAAAGGCATTCTTGCAGTTTGATGTTATTAAGAAATATATTAGCAGAAAATACTCTATTATCATCTAATGCTAATAATCAGCTGGTAGGAATTAGAAGAGAAGATGTGTAATTGGAATTCTTGTGGTTAATAAGATGTGAATTTTAAAGATGTTTCCAGGAGAGAAATCTAGGTACTATTATAAGAAACTGCTATTTGCATTTTAAAACATTAGTGTAGGCACAGAGATGAGATCAGATTGATTTGCTTAAAATATCAACGAGGCACAATAATGGAGATTACTGAACAGCACTTTGATCCTGGAGCAACATCACTGTCTTGCACTCTTCCTTCATTATTTGCCGTTTTGCTGTGGGATGCCTTTTCCTGACCTCTGCCATAGCTTGTTTTTAAAACATTGCTGTAGCAGGGAAATACGTACTGAAATGGTAATTCAGGCCACTGGTTTTCTAATGGGTACCTTTCTCCTGGCGATGGCTGACGTGACATTCCAGATAACAGTGTACAGCTAGTCTCTCCTTTCTAGCAAAGGGATAGATGTCACAAGTGTTTAAGGGCACGGATAACTTCTTAAGAGTAAATTTTTGCAGATTAGAATGCAGTTGTGTCTGTCTGTCTGTACATGTGTCTGTGTGGAGTGCCGCCATTGAGGAGTGTCTTTTTCTGAGCCATTTGCAAATAGATTACACCTTAAAATTGTGGCCTTCGGTTGCCCTGTTACTACTGCTGGATTCTGTGTAAGTGTCATTAATGGTTGTAAAATTATCCACCCACAGGATTTTGTCTTTGACCTCTACATCAGTGAATTCCACAGGTTGATTGCTTGCCATTTACAGTAAGAGGAGGGAGAGATACGAGTTTGTCGTCCTTACAGGGCACCTCCCTGTTTCTAGCCTAAATTTGACCTTTAGAAACCTAGTCATACTCAAACTTGATAAATAAAATTTTCTTCCGGAAGCTGAGAGCCTTCAAATGAGGCCAGATGTAGAAAACTGTGAGATGATAACGTGTAATGAGGCGGTCTTGCTTTCCTAGCATGCACTGGCTCTGCAAAACTCAGAAACATTCTCCTAAATTCTTAAATTGGTTTTAATCTGTTGCTCTTGGCAGGGACCAGTGCCTTCGGGTTGTGGAGTTTGCTGGAGAGAGCAGGCAATATTAGAAGTGGTTTCTTTGAGAGTTATGAGCTTCTTGTAGAGATGGCTGGAAGTTCACCGCACAAGGAACCGTGTGGATGCAGCATGGTAGTGTAGGAGAAGTGAAGGCAGCACACATAGAATAATAGAATGGTTTGGGTTGGAAGGGACCTTAAAGATCATCTAGTCCCAACCTTCCTGCCGTGGGCAGGGACACCTTCCACTAAACCAGGTTGCTCAAAGCCCCGTCCAACCTGGCCTTGAACGCTTCTAGGGAAGGGGCAACCACACTCTCTCTGGGCAACCTGGTCCAGTGCCTCACCACCCTCACAGGAAAGAATTTCTTCCTTGTATCTAATCTGAATCTGCCCTCTTTCAGTTTAAAACTGTTACCCCTTGTCCTATCACTACAGTCCCTGATAAAGAGTCCCTCCCCATCTTTTCTGTAGGCCTCCTTTAACAGGTAAGGTTTAGTGACTTGCAGAGATGGACAATGTCAAGAACCAAGTGAAGAGCCGGGTGGGGATGAAGGTAAGGATGTCCTGAGAGCCCCTAGGGAGCTTGCCAGGTCTCTCCTATCTGCCCACAGCAGGTGGTTTAAAATGCTGGAAACTGCAACAGATTTGCTCTAGGCAAAAAAGGGAGAGCCAAGTGAGAAGACGGGAGGTGAGCAGAGGAGCAACCTCCATATTTGTGCAGTTTGCAAGGTTTTCTGGGACTTAGTGATGTCTTGAGAATCCAATTAAATTCCCAGGTAAGCAAGCAGCGATTAATTTTTCTGCAATTGAAAGTGTATATCTTGATTATCACCTCTTATTTAATTATCAGATACTTGGTTTTAGTTCCATAGTTGTCTCGGACACTAGGAAACAATCTAACTGGAGGATTCTGTACCTTCACAAGCATCTAAACTAGCCCAGCTGGCGGTGCTGTTGGAAGAGTTAACTCTTGCCCTTTACCTTGTGCTTGAGCATATGTGAACCAAACTGGATAACTGGGCCATTAAAACATTTTTTCCCCCCCTCCCCCCCGCCCCTCCCCTACATCAGCTTCTCTCTCCAGGTCACCATAAAGCAGATTGAATGCTTTGCTGATGTAAACAGGGGGATGCAGGAATAAGTGGGAAAACGTGGGACTAGGATGTTGTTATAGGCTTACAATGGCATTAAATAGGAGAAACTATCTAGCTTTATTTTGTCATGGTACATCATGTTTGCATTTTAAGAGGCTGCAATATTCACCAATATAAGGGGAACTGAACAGTGCTCCCTGCTTTCAAAAGCAGATCCTTTCTAGCCAGTTTTAACAAGATTTTTCCAAAGGCACATGAACTTTTAAAAGGAGATGTATCCCAGTCTACTGGACAGTGTACTTGGTATTTTTGAAACTGTGGGAAAACTTAAAACCTTCTCCTTCTGCTTGAAAAGAAGAAATCTGTGAACCAGACCCTGCTGGAATCTCATGCAGAAGTATAGCGAAGGATTTCAGATCACTACTTGCATGCTTAAGAGCCAAAACTGATGGAAGAAGGGATTGTACTTGTGTATCAAAGGAAAGCTACGAGGACGTACATTAGAAAACTGGTCTAATGAGAGAATGGTGGTGGCCATCATGGGGAGGGCTGTTGTTTCATCAAGATATTCTGGAATATGTATTTTTGATTTGGCAGTGTTAGAGGTTTTTTTTTTAAAGAAAACACAGCAGAGCTGTTTTAAACAAATATGAGTATCTGCAGAAGGAATAGGAGGTTTCTTAAAAAATGTGGTGAGTGAACTCCAGTCCCCTTCAGAGGCTTCCCTTGCTGTGTCTTTCTCCCCTGTCTTCCCCTGCCTCACTTCCCTCCTCCCAGGGAGAAAATTTAGATGCTTTTGCCCAGAAGTGAAAGAACATTTTTCACTTACAGAATCAGGAAATTTTGTCTCCCCTCCAGCACCCTGGGCTTCAGTGCTCTGGGTGCAGAATTTTGGTGGTGGTTCCCCCCCCTCATTTTTTGTTTTGCAATAATAATTCGTTTTAATACATTTTTAATAAACAATATTTGTTTGGGGAGATCTTGAAATGATGCTGCAGATAGCAGACAGAATGCCTTGTCCTAAAACACTTCCTCTTGTCATGTAGATAGTTTTATCAGATTAAAGAAACATTGCTTTCAACATTGTGTATTTTATTGTTGCACACATGTGCATACACACCCGTACATGGTAATGCCTGTTCTGTCCAGGACAATGGGAATGTAGCAACACTGAAATAAAAAAACAATAATGTGGCTTTTTAACCTTTTTTTTTGTCTGAAATTTCATATGCAGATCTTTTTCTGTGCAGCACAATATTCTATTTGAAGTGGAACTTAGCTCTTAGTTAACACTGAAAGTGATAAGTTGTCTAAAGCCCTGTTTAGACAGACAGAGCTTATTTGGCATCTGCATTAAGCTGTTTGACAAAATGTTTCGAATGTAATTAGTTCACATCAAAGGTACACCACCTTCGGTGGCGGGTAAGATGAATGAGAACTAAAGATACTGAGATCAGCATGACCTGACTGAAGGCCTTGCAATATATTACATTTTATGTTAAAAAAAAAAAAAACAAAACCCCACTCTGACACAGGATTTTTCGAATTTCTTTAATAATTTTCAAAGCTCTTCCAGTGTCTCAGTTGTACAAGCTCTTCACTAGTCATGCTTCTCATACCTCAAGAGAACACAGTGGCCTCCAAGAAATAGTTTTTTAGTGTGGCAAAACAGATGTGCAGAAATATATTGTATTTAAAGCCTTATTTTAAAGCATATTTCTGAGAATACGTTCATAAAAATTATGCATTTCCATATACTCTTCTCAGTGATATTTTTGATCCATATTTGCCCAATTTACACGTTTCAGTTTTTGGGTTTTTTGCCTTGTACTGTTGTGTCTGTAAAAACCAGCCCGAGATCTGAAAGCTTAAGCTGAATTCTTCCTCATTATTGCACAGGTGTTGCTAAACACTGCAAGTAGAGTGGCAAAGAGGGGAAATATGGAAAGATATATGTTAAGATACATCTCTTCCTTTATAATATCCCCACGTTACTGTTGTTACTTTAGTGCCTTCATGCATATTTTATATTGAATTCTACTCCAGGCTACATCTGTATCAACAGTGATAACAAAATAAGAAGTATTTCCTACTCTACCAGCCGGTAATCAACACTTTTGTTTAATAACATGGGAATTAGAAAAGGATTGGTTCCTGAACTTGCTTTTTGCAGTTCAGTAGCAGTGGTGGTATCAGCAAGAGTTAAACACTGTGAGCACATAGGCTAAGTTTTTCAAAATGACAAGTGATGCTGGACACCTAACTTTGGAACCTTGGCAGAAAATAAGTGTTCAGCGCTTTCTGAAGATAAACTGTATTTAATCGCAGTTTAGATTTATGAATTACCGAGAGTTAAAAAAGTGCCAAGCATCAGCTGAGGTGCAAGAGCTCAGCTGGTGCTTGGTAACTCCTGAGCTGCAATCATTTCAATTGTGTGTATAAGCCCTTTATTTTAAGGTTGGTACTTCAAAGTACTTATTATAGCCATCTTGGTATGAAGATGCTCCAGATAAGTTGTTAAGTACACATAATAGGAAATCTACGTGTTGAAAAAGACAGAGTTGTTATGTCAATTCTTTACTGGATCATAGTGCTCTTTTAAAAGCATAATGATTCACGGAAGGTGGGAGAAGGCTTCGCCAGAGCTCCATGTAGCATTTGGCATTTTTCCTGAGCAAGAAGTTTCTTCATGTGGTTTACTATGTATAATAAATGCTTAATTGGTATGATTTGGGGACTGATAAGTTAAATGGTGAGGAACAAGTGGTAGCAAAGCTCTATTTAAGCTGTTCAAAAGAAAATAAAAGAAAGGATTTCTCTAGTACTACTGAGAGGTGGTCTTCCCCTCATTTCTGTAAAATTAGCTTCTTTCTTAGCATGACTCCAACTGTATTGATCCTACTGTAGATCATTCATAAAGCCAACAGCATTTTGGAAACATGCAGTATTTAGAACTTAAAATACTTGTTGCATGCAGAGACGATGGGTCATCAAGATTTGGTATCTTAGGCTCTTTTGGTTATCTAATCAACGATAAAATGCTTTGGTTTTCTAACTTCTAATTAGCTTGGAGATGCTGGATTTTGAAACCTTTCTAGCTGGTGACTGGTTTTTTTTTGCCAAATCAGAACCTCAAAAACATATGTGACTATATTTGTGAGGTTTTTATTTAAAATTTAAAAAAGTCAGTGGCACATTGGGGCTGGGAAGAAACTGTTTAGAGCTTGTGAGAGACTCAGAAGCTTTGAGAGGGAATGTGCTGACACAGGTGGAATGGACAAAGTAACTGAGGGCTCACATCAGCCTCAGCAGGTACATGTTGGTGTGGGCATGCACACTTTGCCTGGCTCCACATATGCTTACAGTTATGTCTGCAAGATTATAGATGTATATCCATTTGTATATAAAAGATAATCCAACTAATGCTGAATTGAAGATTAAGCCCATTTGTTTTTTTCTTCTTTCCCTTCAGAGCCTCTTTCCACATCCACATATGCACTCACTCCTGTCTTTGAAATCTTTCCCCAAACTCCTCCTACGTAATTTTCTGTAGAAACTGGGAGCACAAATACACGGCCATTTTAATCCCCTTCTTACCAGGTGAGAGAAACAATGGGAGGTTTTATAGCCAGCCCTTCGCCCCTGTGGGTAGGAAATGAGTCATTACCATGATGAAGAAAAATGAGGGACTTTAGCCATAAATTCAGGCTAATCTCCCGTTGTGTCAGTCTCTCAGGCATGGTTAGTGACTCAGCATTATGTTTGCAAATGGGGTACCATGCCCTTGGTGGCCTGTCAGGTGCCAAATTGCTCCTCTCCGTGTTCAAAGGTCTTTGGGTGGATGGGAGGGATGGGTTTCCTTCCTGGAGTGCAGAGCCCATGCCCAGCCCTGTTCCCAGTCCCACCGTCCACGTCCCCAGCACGTGTGCTGCTGCTTCTGCCCTGACTTGCCGTGGAGACCCACCACTGCCAGGGTCACTTCTCAGTGTGAGCAGTGAAGTTCAGGCACCTCGCTGGTCCTTCAGGTCTTGAGGACACCCACCTGATGATATGCAAGCAGACAGTGCTACTGTCTTCTGCTCTTTGGGGATGTCCTTCTTCAGCCACCCTTCTCTTCTGAACATTTGCTCTGTATTTTGCAGAAAAGGTTAAAAAACAAAAAAGTGTTGTCAGCGTCTAGGGAAGGGAGATGTTTCAGAAGTTTCCCTCCACCCGTATATACATACATAATAATAAATAAATACTATGCATATGTACAGATATATCTGCATATGTATTTATATGGATATGTATGCCTTTCCATGGTAATGTTCCACAGTCTGTGTGGTGAGGATCTGGAAGGCAGCATACCCACCCAGAGCAAGTTGGCATTGAATCCTGGACAGCGTTTCTCTGTACATTAGCTCAAGCCCGTAATTCACCGAGGGAATTATGATGGTGATTCACCAAGCCATGTTATTTTTTGTCTGTGAACATTATGAATATCTAGGCTTGAACTCCTATGCAGCAGCACCCATTAAAAATTAATGCTGCCTCTTCATTTGTGAACTTTTGCTCCAAAGTTGCCAACCTTAGAAGAGATCCGTGTCTGTGCACGGACAGACAGGAGCGCTGTGTGACCATAAAGGTGCCTGGAGTTTATGGTACCCCAGCTCTTGCCTACGGTCAGGGTAGAGGCCTGAAACAGCAGCAGTGTTCAGGGTCCCTCCTTGGGATTTCCAGAGCAGGAGCACTAATACCTTCTAACCCTCCTATAAGTCTAAACATGACTTCTGCTGACAGGGACTGAGCATCCCATAGCTTTGAGTCTAGTCATCACCATTTTGCCTATGTTGACTGGGAAGGGACTGGTTTTGCCATAAATTAACAAGATAACAGAAGAATTCCTGTCCTTGCCATCTGTAATAAAGCAGAATAAAATATTCAAACCTCTCAGTTCTGCTTGCAGTGCTGAGGCAAGTCACATGCAGTCAGCTGGTATGTATCCTGTTTATTTCCACGCAGAATAAAAAATAGTTTATAAATTGTAACTTCTCCACATTCTGGCTACTAGGTCTAAACACAAGTATGTCAGGCTTTTTCTGAAAATAGCAATCTCCTAGGATGTGAAACATTGTTAATTTATCTTAAATAATTCAATAGAATGTCAATATTCCACAACTCCCTCTACTTAGAGTGACAGGTCTGTTCAAATTAGTAGCCCTGAAGAATAAAGAATATTCAGGACATGCTTTTATCTCAGGAAAGACAGAAGTCAGTGCAGCTGCATAAGTTTTTAAAGTAGCAGTGTGAACACCAGCCTGCTACCTGGATGACAAGTAATTTAAGCACAAATTTTGTCGCTTTTAGAAAAGAAGCAGTATATATATTTTGTACCCAGTTAATAATCACTGTAAGTTCTCTGTACGTGCATTATATTCTGTATTTTACATATGCGTGCAGGATATACAACATAATGTGTGAGTGGAGTCTGTGAAATGATGTTTCATATTTGCACACTAATTTATTCTATCAAAAACAAAAGTTTTTTTAAGGCTGATCATGTGACAGGTTGAGGCAGCCAGACTTGTTGCTCAATGTATTTTCTCTGTGACAAGTTGGAGATCTGTTAATTGGTAAAAATAGCCCTGACACCACGCTCCGAGCTGCTGGGGAAGAACTACTAGCGTTGTTCCCTTTTCCAGGTTACGATCACCATAATTAGAGCAACAATCATAAAAGTTAAAGTGGGGTAAGACAGTCTCCATTTTTCTTTTCATTATTCTGACAAAACAGGATTCCTTGCTGTGGTGTATTTTTATCTGTATTATCGAATCTATTTTTACATTTCTGAGGAAACAGAGGTGAGGGTGTCCAAGAATTCCTTTGGAAAAATATTGCAGATTAAGGATATTTTCTTGATACTTGAAAATTTTTACTTAAATCTGGCACCGTGATCTCCTGTTGCCTTGCATAAACCCTCTCCATTCAGGTGCTCACATCTTTTTGATATTTGCAAGGATGAATTGATTAATTTGGGCACAGGAAGGAGGCAAGGCAGGGCTGCCCTTTGTTTAACCCAGTGGTGCCAGCTAGTCTGGGTCAGAAGCGTGACTAAACTCCAGCTGAGACATTTCTGTGGCTGATCAAGATGTTAGGGCAACACCCAGAAAAATAGCCTAGGATAGCTTGGCAGTGTTGTCTTAAGACTTCAAGCGCACATGCTGTTTTCACCTCAGATGTGTAACTTGCCCTCTCTGCAGTGGGGAGTCAGGCTAAAAGGACCCTTCTCCTCCTTAGCCTTGTAAAGCCTTCCTGCAAACACGCTGGTGTGCTTAGCACATCAGACGTGTTTGCCCACAGTTCCTGGGAAAGTGACAGGGAAAGAGGCCATATGTGAGCACGTGTAGCCCTTCCCCTCCTAGAAGATCTCATGTGGGTGCCTATGCATTTGTCATCTTTGTAGACATACAGGTCAGTTTAAAGTGATTGTCTGGTACCAGGGTGCAGTAACTAAGCGATGACTTCATATGCGGTTTCTGTTGTCTGGCCAACATGTGTAAGCCTAGAGTAACTAATTTCTGAAGATAAACCCAAAGTATCAGAAAAGAGGGGTCCCGGACCCCCCCATATACTGTTCTCTTCTGGCTATTGGGAAGGACCCTCGTGGCTTGCTTGTACAGTCTGCACAGCTGTCAGTACTTTGGAGCATTCTGGGTTGGGCTTTCTGGGAAGGAAAGCAATAAAACATAAAATAAAAAGGCAGTAGATTTGCTGCCGTTACAGTTGTAATTATTTATAACCATATTTGTCAAGAACGACTTTTCTCCTCCCTTCTTTTCATTTGGATACACTGTAATACCCTGCCTGGGAAGGGGTCCTGAGCCAGCCAAGAGTTTCTGGGCCAGGATGAGCAGGCAGACTGACATGGGTGATATTGTAGGGGTGGGGGAGTCTTCAGACAACTGGAAGGAGGCTCTCGTTCCCAGGCCCACTGGGGGGGGGACTTCAACCACCCTGGTGTCTTCTGGAGAGAAAACACAGCAGGGGACAAGCAGTTCAAGGGTTTTCTGGAGTGCATTAGTAACAACTTTCTGCCACAGGTGATTGAGAAGGTGACAAGGGGAAGGACTCTGCTGGACCTCATACTTACAAAGAAGGAAGGACTGGTTTGGGATGTTAAGACTGGGGCAGCTGTGATTGCAGTGACCATGAGATGGTAGAGTTCAGGATCCTGCAAGGAGGAGGGAGGGCTAAAAGCAGAATCACAACCCTGTCCTTCAAGAGAGCAGACTTTGGCCTGTTATAAGATCTGTCTGGGAGAATTCTATGGGATATGGTCCCAAAGAGAAGAGGTGTTCAGGGAGCGCTGGTTGATTTTCAGAAATCTCCTCCAAGCTCAGGACTGGCCCATCCCAACAAGCAAGAAGTCAAACAAAGGTGGCAGGAAGCCTGCATAGATGAACAAGGAGCTGCTGACTAAACTCAAAACGTAAAAATGAAGAATACAAGCAGAAGAAACAGGGACGAGTGACCCATGAGGAGTGTAAAGAGACAGTGTCCAAGCATGCAGGGATGGAATTAGCGAAAACAAAACCATCTGGAGTTGAATCTGATGAGTGATGTGAAGGGTGACAATAAAGGCTTCTACAGGTACATCGTGAGCAGAGGGCAGACTAGGGAGAATGTGGGCCTGCTGCTGAGAGGGGCAGGGAACGTGGTGACAAAGGACATGGAAGAGGCCTTCTTTGCCTCTGTCTTTACGGCTAAGATTTGCCTTTAGGAACCCCAGACCTCTGAGACCAGTGGGAAAGTCCAGAGCAAGAAAGATACCTCAGTGGAGGAGGGTCAGGTTAGAGAACATGGCACCTGATGGGATGTATCCATGATCAAGCTGAGGAACCTTGTCATTGCAAGGCGACCCTTGATAATCTTTGAAAGTCAGTGGCAATCAGGGGAGGTTCCTGAGGACTGGAAGAAAGCTAATGTCATTCTTGTCTTCAGGAAGGGGAAGGAGGAGGATCTGGCGTACTACAGACTGTTCAGCCTCACCTCAGTCTCTGGGAAGGTGATGGAGCACCTAATCCTAGAAACCATTTCTAAACACAATAAGGACAAGAATGCGACTGGGAGTAGTCAGCATACGTTTATGACGGGTAAATCACACTTAACCAACCTGTTGGCCTGTGACAAGCCGACTGGTGTAGTGGATAAGGGGAGAGCAGTGAATGTTCTTTCTCTTAACCCTGATACGGATTTTGACTGTGTTTCCCATACCATTGTAGGCAAACTGATGAAGCATGGGCTAGATAGTGGTGTGGAGAGAAACTAACTGAACTTCTGGGTTGAAAGGGTTGTGATCAGTGGTACAAGGTCCAGCTAGAGGCTAGTCACTGGTGATGAACCCCAGGGGTCAGTGCTGGACCTGGTAGTGTTTAATATCTCCATTAATATCTCCATTAATGACCTAGATAATGAGACACAGTGCATCTTCAGCAGGCTTGGAGATGATCCAAAACTGTGAGGAGTGGCTGATATACCAGGTGGGTGTACTGTTATTCAGAGGGACCTCAGCAGGCTGGAGAAATAGGCCAATGGGGATCTCATGAAGTTCAAGAAAAGGAAATGTGAAGTTCTGCCTCTGGGAAAGAATAACCCCATGCACAGGCTGGTGCTCCTGTGGCAAAAAAGGCCAATGGTATTTTGGGCTGTGTTAGGCAGAGCATTGCCAGCAGATCTAAGGAGGTGATTATTCTCCTCCACTAAGCCCTGGTGACATCTGGAGTGCTGGGTCCAGTGCTGGGTGCCTCAGTACAAGAGAGGCATGGACTTAATGAAGTGAGCTCAGCAAAGGGACATGAAGCTGATTAAGGGAATGGAGCATCTTTCATGTGGGGGAAGGTTGAGAGAGCTGGGACTGTTCAGCCTGGAGGACCCAGAAGGATCTTATCAGTGTATATAAATACCTGATGAGAGGAGTAAAAAAGATGGTGCCAGGCTCTTTTTGGTGATGCTTGGTGACAGGGCAGGAGGCAGTAGGCACAGACTGGAATACAGGAAGTTCTATTTCAGTGTAAGGAGCAGCAGGTTTTTTTACTGTAAGTGTGATCAAACACTGGAACAGGTTGACCAGAGAGATCGTGGCATCTCCATCCTTGGAGATACCAAAAACCTGAGCAGAGCAACCTGCTGTAGCTGACCCTGCTCTGAGTAGGGCAGTTGGACTAGACCAGAGGTCCCTCCAACCTCAGATACTCTGTGATGCTGTAATCCTGCTAGCTGTTTGAACATGGAATTGTTGACCTTGTGATGGGCAATACTAAAGCAACAGCCATGTCCCCCTTCAAACTAATAGTCCTAATTTGTTTACGCTTTCAACTATTATATTAAGCCACAGTACAATTGACCCCCTGAGAAGAGGTAACTGAAGCTTTTGTTGAAGAATGTATGCTCATTGGCTCTATGCCCCTTTCTTCAGAGCCTGGAGGAAAAAAGGGGGCTACTGGTTTATTTATCTTGACTTAATATCTTCCTGTATTTTGTTGACCTTAACTCTCCGTTTTGTAATGAGGCTTGAAGACACTCATGAGCTGAATTTATTAATGCTTTCTTTTGTTGTAAAATGATTTACTTTTGTTTAGCCCTTATCTCTTGCCCTTTGGAGTTCACATGTATTCCTAAGGAGGAACAATGAGTGGATGTTTCCTGCTCTAGGTGTGTGCAAGCATTTATCCAAAATTTAAGTTTGGGCGTGGAAGCGAAGCTGTTAACCCAGCAGAGGTATTCTTTGTGGGTTTCGACAACTTTAAGGAGTTCAGGCAACATCCTAAATTTGCTGGAGTGGCTGTGTACTTTCTGCCCCATCAGCCCATGAGCTGGTGATGAAATTCCCTAACTTCTTTGCTCGGAGCTGTTGCTTGAGATCCTGTTTCCAATTCTTGAGATTTACTTTTTTCTTGCTTAATTGTTCAATCTTATTAATATTCAAAAATGAATCCAGTTATTATTTGGCTTCATTCCTAGTTGAGATTCAACTCCTAGAAATGCTGTTCCAAAATGTAGTCCTTCTTATGGCATGAAAGTAGGGAATGTCTTGTCATTTTGATGGACTGATGTTGATAAAACATGGCTTAAATCTAGTCATGCCACAGATCTACTTTTCAACCTGGTACCCTTTTTAATATTCTGCCTTTGATTTCAATGCTACAGAGTTCATACAGTCCAGAAGTCTCTGGAGGATTTGGGGACCAGCCTAGATTATTTGCCTACCGAAGAGTTTGTTTGGAAAACTTGCTGTTAGTGAAACGTGTTCCTTTGTGAGGAATCTGAAGATGAGACTCTTCTGTGGGAATAGAGAATGGTGGGACAACATGTAAGACCCCTCTCATAGTTTCTGGAGTGGCCCTGTTTTAATCCACAATACTGGAAGATGATCATGGACGTTCCCACTGTTATCAGTTTAACCTCCTCTGCTGAATCAAGGTTATAATGTGCCTTCCTCTGCTTCTATTCTGTATGTGTCACTGTGAGTAGATTTAGCCCTTAATCAAAATCAGTGGAAGAACTTGCATGTAGGATTTGGGTGGGAGGTGTTCTTGTGTGATGTGACAGTGGAGGTCATTCTGGGCGTCACAGAATAATTTCCTTTGGAAGAAACCTCTGGAGGTCATCTGGCCTAATGCCCCATGCTCATGGTTATGCTTTTAAAAGTGATAGCTTTCATTTAGGGAGGGGATTGCTGGCTTGCATCCGACATGCTCAGATCCATTGCTGGCTTCAGCAAGGGGTAGTAGACCCACAGAGATGGTGGGTACAGTAATTTCTTTGGGGCTTGGACCTGGCCCACCTGTAGCTGTTTTATGAGAGTGAGACTGCTCTAACAGGAATGAGGATCAAGCTCATTTCACACTGGCTTCTCAAAAGCTTTCAGGAGGTGGTGACTTCATGACCGTGGCTGATAAACAAACTTGGCTTTTATAAAAATAGACTGATGGTCTGGCAGGAATTCCAGCCTGTCCAAATGGGTCTGCTCCTGCCAAACAGCGCGACTGCTGCTGCGTGAAGAGGGTGTGCCCCTTCTGCTCCCTCCCAGCCTTCACATTTCCCTGCTCCTTCCCAATCAGATGGTAAATATGTCTCTGCACATAGCATTAAGGTTGGTAAATCAGTTGTGCAAATACTGCCAAGTAGGTAAATACAGTAGAAAATAGAGCATTCACTTCCTTTTGTTTAGTTATCAATACAGATTGAAAGGCAAGTCACCCTAAGTAATTGTGTTTAGGTCATTAAACATGGTTTAATAATGACAATAATAGGGTGTGTCCTGAGACAGGAGGCAAAACAGTGCACCTATAATTGCCTAAGAGCAGGTTATTTCTGATAACAAACCTATCTCGTTGGGATTAGTTCAGAGGAGGGAAGTTTGATGAACACCCCCTTTTGGACATATCCCTAATGTTCTTATTGTCCTGCTGCTTATAATTGGAGCCCACTAAAATGTAAAGACCTTTTTAGCACTACCTTTGTTTACCAAGTTAAACACTGAATAAAATCTCTCTTGACATAATGATCGTGGGTTATATACAATGTATGACTGGAAAAAGGAAGATTCCCTACACCATAGGGTGTAAAGTTCCTGTCCATATTACAGGGGATTTTTTCTTCCCGTTTAAACCAGCAGTGAATATTCCTCATTCTGCATGTTGGATCAAGATTACTCTTGCATGAAAAAAATGTGCAAAGTTATGGTGGTAAGCAAGCAAATCTTTCACGGCTAATTAAAAAAAAAATATGGCTGTTTTCTAAACTTCTCAGGGATTTTTAATCTTCGAAACCAGTCTCCGCAGAGATGGATTAGTGAGGAGAGAACAGACGAAGCAATCAAAGGTGCCAGATAAATGCAATTTATCATGTTTCCACAATTTATTGCCTAATTATCCTCCTCATTGTGTGTGTATGCGTCTATACGTGTATATTTATATAACGTGTATGAGTATTAAATGTGTTTATGGAATGATACTGCTCCTGGATTTTCCACTGCGTGTTCTATAAACTGCTGGGGGTGGCACGCTTTTTTTTTTTTTTAAAGTAGTATGTGAAATCTCACCAGACATAGCTAAACCAGAGTGCATTGCTGACATGCCAACCATTTTATAGAAGACATGACCTGTATGGAGTTAACAGATCCAATCCAAGTCTCTTAAATTCATATAATGAAATCTCATAAACTTGATAAAATGCGTGATTCTTTCAAATCATAAAATAGTTTTTAAATGCAGCCCATCATTTCCGGAACGTGAATTTTTGTGTGATGGTAATTCTTTTCTGTCATGTTGTTATTACTAGTTTTGTTGCTGAACAGGTTAAGACTATAATCCACCTCCTCAGCTGTGTGGCTTTCCTGGTTGAGATGGTTCTTTATAAGCCAGGATACAAAGTTCAGCACTTAGTGGGCCCAGTCCTAATCCTTTAGTCATACAATGACTTTTCCATTTCTCAGGTCCAATAATATAACTATGACCTCATTTCTACATAGCACTTCAACAGCTTGTTTTTCCGTGTTGGACTGTGGTTTACACGTTTCAAGAGGACCTTTTATAAAATTGTGAACCTTTGCAGGCAAATAATCTAGTAAGGCTCTGCATTTCTGTTGAGTTAAAAAGCAGCATATGAGTCTATTTTCTTCCCCTCTTTATCCAATTCTTGTGTCTGTTCTATACAGGTCTCATATACCTTGAGGCATTTCTACCCAAGGCCTATTTAAAACTTCGTTTTTGGAAGAGTAGAGGTAAAGTTGTTTCCACATGGAAACAATCTGTTGTGGTTTGCTTTTAATCCATCCGTGGATGTAGTCAAATAAAATTGGAAGAGTGCATCTCATGTGGCCTCTAAGAATGGCTCAGTGAGGATGGGACTCATGTGCCCACCTTGGAGGGGAGGTCCACCCCAGCTGTGGTGGGCAGTGGTAGGAAGAGGAGATGCGCCATGTCTGGCTCTTTGAAATAAGAGCTGTGCCTTGCCTTGAAGGGGTGAGATGCATTTACGAAAAGGGCTACGTGCTTGCATTGTACTAAACCAGAAGGCTTTATTGAGCCCAGTATTAATTTCAGTTTTCCAGTGAAGGACTACAGGGGGCATTTAGTTCACTCCAGATTTATTTTTCCCTTTGCAAAGTCCAAGTTCTGATTTATTCTTTTACTACTTTTAATTTTAACCCCTAGAAAAATTCTTTTAAAGAGGAGAGAGAGGGAGGGATGAGAGAGGGTGTCAGTGGCATCTCAGCCTCTTCATCCTGCTTCCCAGTCTCCAGCCACTTTCTGCCTGACAGGCTCTTCACTCAGCCCCTCAGGTCCAGGCTCCAGCATCAGTCTTTCACCTCTTAGGAAAACAAAGTTGGCAGGGAGATAATGTTGGATTTAACATGATCTACAGGATTGGGGTCAAGGGTGATCACGAGGGCCTTCAATCAGTAGACGTTCATTTGAGCGTGTCATCACTGCCGGTGGTTTTCAGATCAGGCTTGTGCTTACAACAAGCTGAAGTGACAGGTGAGAAACCTGCTTTTCACAGCAGGCAGGAAAAAGCTGTTGGGTACTCGTGGCCAGGGAAGGATAAACATGGCTTGAAAACAGAGTTAAATTGGTTGCTGGCCTCTGCTCACTGGGAGCGGGAGAGCGGATGTCACGCTTCCCTTTATACCAACGAATGCGGCGCTGTTTGTGGAAGTGTCTGGGGTGACCCCCCTGAATTTTTTTGAAGATGTATTTCCAGCTTAGAAAAAGATGAGGAAACCAGCAGCAATGACAGCAAGTGGCAATACAGCCAGACCAGACGGTGCAGCACGAGCCTGGAGCCCGGTCCAGCCCCTGGGGGGGTGTTGGTGCGGGTGTCCCCAGCCAGCACATGGAGCGCACAGCTGAGCTCAGACAGTGACATGTCTCCAGGGCTTGTGAAAACCCCAGGACCACCCTGGAGACAGCCAGATGTGAAGTGATAGCAGTAAAACAACTTTTCTCCCTTGCCTAAATCTTTTTAGTTGAGAAAGTGTAGGGTTTGTAAGGACTTGTTGCTGCCTAGAGCAGGGAATGAGAGCCCTGGATGTGAAGAAGGAAGAGGAGTTAAAGACATGACCTTTCCTCCTCCTTCCCCACTCTAAAACAGCATGAGGGTGATGTCCTCCCCGCTGTCCCTCCCGGAGGAATGGGTGGGGTGGACCCCAGCACGTCCTTGCTGCCATCAGCGCTCCCAGCTGCCTGCATGTCATATGCATGGCTTGTTGGTCTGCTGCTTGCACTCCTTCATTTTTTTCATATTTTGTTCTAAGCAGATAGAAATATCCATGATGAGAGAGAACTAATCCCCTTCCCAGAGCTGTTTCATGCAAACTAAATGGGCTTCAGAGCTTTTTAAGTCTTGTGGCTTGGCTTGGATTAGGGAGGGGGGGGATTTAGGTGACCATGGCAGGACATGGAAGCCCAGTGGGTGTCTTGTCCCCAGAGCAGAGTGGCCGAGCAGCCCTGTGTCGCTGGCACAGGCTGGACATGCTTGAGTAAGTGTGGTACAACACTTCTGCCGTCAGCCCTGCTCAGGAAGGTAATGGCAGTCTCCAGCAGGTAAATTCCTCTGTAATTCCTCTCTTTGTAATGACTGGAGACCTGCCACTTCAGCTGAGCAAGAAATTTAGGTAATTGATCCCAGTGTATAAGCCAAGGAAAGGGAAGAAGAAAGAGCAGAGCCAGAGAGTAAAGAAAACATCAGCAGCTGATTTTGCGTTCTGATTTTTGCGTTGTAAGAGGGAAGCAGTTTTCCATCTGGAAATGGAAATGTTGCAAGTTTGAAAGGATCATCTTGAGTATTAAAACAGCAGACTGCAAATCAAGAAGGTTGTTGCCCTTTTTGACTTTGGGTGTGTCACTTAACCTTGCACTCACAGTAATAGAAATGGTTGGTCTCTATGCTGCTGAGGTGCAGAAGCATCCTTCATTCTCTGAAAATGCAAGTGGAAGACCCCTATAGATTATTCTTGATTGTACAGCTATCAAATTCTGTGTAATAGTCTGTTGCAGGTCCACTCTCAGAGCTAGCTTTGGTCAAGTGTTAAATCCCGTACAAAAGAAATTAGTCAGCTGCAAGTAGGGCACTGTGTGAACATTGTGAAGAAAACTCTTGGGATTGTAGGAAAGGGATTTTTTTGGCTCTTTTTAGCTGGGTGGTAAAGGCAAGGGAAAAATAATAAATCCCTTGTTTTTGTTTGTGTGTCACTGCAAGAATGACTCCAGTGATTTTCCATGCTACATTAGCAGATCAGCGATGGCCAAAGTGCAGTCAGCCTTCCTCTGTCCCTATCGCCGCCGTTACGCTACCCGGCTCCACACTGGAGGTGTTTGCACGTGGCCTCCACGCAGCAGCAACGGTGCAGTGCAACAGCCAAGTGCTCAGTGACCTCCTTCCGCTTGCCTCCATCGATGCGTCGCGTTAATGGGGAGAGAGGAAGACAGGAGTTTGGCCAAGCACAAAGCAAAAGAGAGGGGAGGGGAAAAAAAAGCCACAACCTGAAAAAAACCCAGCCTATGCTGTCACTGTGCCAAAAGCAGACGGAGAATGGGAGTCACAACCAGGGTGGTCAAGAAACGCGTTGGCAGCTGGTGGGTCAGTTGCAAATCACGGCAATCTCCAGGCAGCTCAGCCAAGAAGAGCTTGTGTTTATACTGGTTGTGTGGCTCCACATACCAGAAGCGTGGCTGTCCTTTTCTCTCGGGATAATGACTAGGTGGAGCAGCTCAAATAATGTGCATGATATTCTTGGTGTTCCTAGCCAGGAAAAACAAAACCCTGGAGAAGCGTGCTTGGTTGTAGAATTCTTTGTCTGGTTTTATTACTGGTGGTGTGAATTGCTGACAGGTGTGTGGGATGCTCCAGGCAGATGACAGCGTGGGGCTGGCACCCTGGGGACCTATGGAGTGCACTGAGGAATCGGAGTTTTTTATGAAATGGGTGGAAGTTGCTGAGGACCCTTGGACAGGTGGTGGTGGAAACTCTTCTGTGACCCTATACCCTCGCTGGCACAATGGTCAGGAAGATGGTGGTGGCAAGGAAAGGGTGAAGCATTAGTATTAAGCTATGATGTTGTCATGCCTGTAGATGGGATAATACCTAATTGTGTCGTTTGCAACCCAGTTTCCATGAATTACATTCCTGAGCAGTACAATAGATACCCCCCGTTCTTCAATTGCCATCTGAAACATGATATATTTTCCATGAACTCCCACGTAAATGGGTTTTTTTGGTGACAGATTGCATGTTAAAGCACTGGAAGATGAAAGCGCCAAATATTTGCTTTAGAAAAACACAGTGAAAGATTCTCTCATCCTCCTTACTCAAACTGCATCAGCCAGAATGCCATTAACAAAAATGACTCTCTGTAGTTAAACTTATTGGCACCCCCTGGGCATCATTAAGACGCCTTTTTTTCTCCTGTCGTTTGTAGGGGGAGGAGGCATGAAGGGAAGCTAATGTAGGACAGTGGTAGCTTGTGCTTAAATTTGCCTATCTAGGCAATAGAAATAAATAATGCTTGTGAGAGAGATATCACACTGTTGCCAAAAATAAACTATTGTTGGCCACATGGAGCAGTGAATAATTTTATACCTACTATGAATCTGCTCCAGGATCTCTGAGGAGAACGGTCAGCCCTGCAAGGCAGTCTGAAGCCTCCAGATGGATGTCCTTTAGAAAATGCAAAGTTGGGGTGTTGATGACATCCCGCATCTGAAAATATGGCTCATCAGTAACTTCATATTGACAGCAAATTCAGTTGCTTAAAAGTAGTACATCTCCTTGTTTGCTCCTGCTTCCTGCAGGGCCTCATCCCGCAAGCCACAAGCCATCCTGCCGGTCATACTTGATTTAGATTGACAGCTTCCTGATACACTTAACACACTTTCCCCCTCCATTCTCTTAGTTTTTATATTCCTGGTTCAGTTGAGACCTTGCCTAGATAATAATAATACTTGATTTTGGAAAACCGGTGTCTGATTCAGCTCAGCAAGAGGCAGATGGTCACTGGTGTTTCAAGGGTGCAAGAGGGAGCTGTGGAAAGTCTCCTTGCGTGGGGAAGGACCTCATGCTCCTCCCTGCATGGTCCACCCCTATGTGCCTGGGCTTCCAGGCCAGCGATGGTGAGTCATTTGCAGATATCCACACCCACATCTGAAACCATGAAGGAGTCTGGCATGTTTGATAAAATAATATGTAGAAGATTTTAATGAATATTTTCTGAGGGTTTTTTAATTCAAAACTTTATATATAATATGCAGCACTTTACAAAGTGAGGGGTGAGTATGAGTGTGTGCTTTTCCTCTACCGTATGCATACATTTGTGTACACAATGTGTAGCTTGTGCGTTGTTGAAAGGGGGAAAAAAACAGACTGCAGACGATTTTGTGTCTGTTCCATATACATGCTTGCTGGTATGAGTGTTTATTGCTTCTCTCACAGATAATCACTTCTTCAGCTCAGCTGACCAGCATGTTAGTAGCTGTGCATATGACCAGAGCAGTTACCTGAAAAAGTGTTAATTTGTTTTTGAGGCTTATGTACTCTTACTATAATAAGTCAAATTTCATTTCTGGAGATGGGAAAATCACAGAATCACAGAATTGTCTAGGTTGGAAAAGACCTTGAAGATCATCCAGTCCAACCATCAACCCAACATTCATTCTTCCACCCAAAGCACTTGCTCAGAGTGAATTTTAACTGCTGCCATAAGATCATAAGTTTGTCTAGATACTTATTTCTCACAAATTAAAAAATGCCATTGGAGCAGTTATTATTGACCATTTTTAATAATTAGAAATGGTTTGGTTTTATTTGATGGTGGAGAGATGAATCCTGGATGCATTTTCCAGCATTAGTTTGGGGAATCAGTAGGACTGTATGCATGGAACAGTCCTCTCACAGTAACTCCTGTTTCTACCCCAGCGCTAGAATAGGCTCAGCTTCAGTGAAAAAGTTGTGCAGTGTTGGACAGTGACCTCCTGGCACTTGTTGGTCTTGCATTTAAGTCCATGTTAGGTTTGGGAATGAAACTTGGATTTGAGTGCAGTATTGGTGCAAAGTTTTGTTAGGCAAAAGCTTTTCCTTTCCTCCCAGTCATATAACGCTTTTGTCACTGAGCATCTTGAGTAAGTCTGTAGAAGAAGAGATTGCAAGCAGTAAAGCAGAATCATGTCCTGGAGCCGAGATTCTGGCGGAACTAGGGCATGGAAACACAGCTCTTGTAGGTCTAAGCTCTCTATTCTATAGAGCTACTGGAACATATTTTGCTATGCATAATTCTTTTTATTCACTTAATTGTGTTCTTGAGTTAGTGTCCATTTAGCCAGCCATTGGCTTATGGCTCATTAGTTTAAGTAGGACTAATCTCCATGTTTTAAAGGTGCACATAACTCCTTTCAGGCTGGTAGAAATTATATATGGGAATAGTCATCTTCTCGCTTAATGGTAGCTTTTCTCTGAATAGTGGGACTGTCTGCTGGATTAACTTCAGCAGTGTGGGTATCTAATAGTTACAGAGGTCACTTGCTCCTGTGCAGATCATTAGGGGAGTAGAAAGGAGAATTTCCTCATCACTTCTGTCTGCAATTTTATCATCTGGGGAAAGGGCCTCGCTTGATGATCTGGTTTTCTTTGTTGGGCTGGTTCATTCGGTTACTGACTTTTAAGGTGGGTTTTGGGGTTTTTTTAAATTTTACTTTCCAGTGGGCAAGTTTGCTTATGAGCTTGTGACTGGAAAGGTGCCCTTTTTCCTGGGAGCTGCAAGGTCCTGTGAGATTCCCATGAGCTAGCCCCAAATCCAGAAGGGAGCATCACACTGGTGACAGCCTTCTCCCCCTCTGCCAGAACCTATGGCCACAAGTGGAAGGAGAAGCCAGTGAGGGGAAAAAGGAGTCATCCCTGCTGGACCATGCTGCCACATCCTGGTGCGCATCTGTGTAGCAAAAGGATGCCGTGGCTGTGATGGTAGCAGGCTCGTCCAGGGCAGCCCTCAAGATAGCTGTCAGATTTGGGAAAACATTACCTGGTGGAGTGTCAGATGTAGAAATGAATCCAGTCCTGCAGGTGGCTAGGATGGGTAGATGCTAAAATTGGATGAGACCTTGTGAATCATCCTGATTTTGTTACCAGCTTCTGGTGAGCATGCTGAGAGCACCACTCCATCTCTACCACAGGTTTTTTAGACTGGGATCCTTGAGGTCATCTTTGCAGCCCTCCTGGCAAAACCAGTGATGCATTAATGTGTATTTACACTCTCAAAAGCAACCTGTGGCAGTCTGGAATTTTTTTTTTTCAGACTTCCTATATTTCTGCTTCAGCTTTGATATCAGTTCTTCCTCACACATCCATCTCGACTGAGTCAGGGTGTCATCTGTGCAGCTCTTCTGGGATGCTGGGGCTGCCGTGATGGTGCCTTGAAAGAAAACTCCCCTACTGGTAGTGCCCAGCCAGCATGGAGGTGCTGAGAGAGCAAAAATAAAAGGAGCTAAGACCTGACTGCATCCTGGCTTTACCTGTGTGGCCACAAGAGAGATGCAGAACGGGGAGTCACTGTCAGTGGAGCCTGGACTGGAGGGATGCTTTCGATGAGCGCTGCCTCCAGGGAGCTCACTGTCTAGGCACAAGGAATGGCTGTGGCCATCCTTCTCCTCCAGTCTGGGGTGGTGTGTCTGCTTCTGGATTAGCTCCTTGTGTTGAGAAAATGTTCATCCATCCAAACAGGGCCACAGGAAGGTGGTAGGTTGTTTATGTGGCTTATCCTCATTCATAGCAGTGAACAAATAACATCGTGTGAGGAAGGGAGGTATGGATGGGACAAAGAGCTGGCTGAGATAATTTTCTTCATTAAAGTGGAGCCTGGTATTGCAGTCTTTGGGAGCTGCTGTGTTAGTTCTTCATGGAGCAGACACAATGACACTGTGGGTGGAAATTGTGTCTGGTTTGTATTAGAGCAGCTGCGGACTGGGGGTAAACGAGGAGAGAGGCACGTGAGGGCAGTTGGCATGGCTGGGACCCTGAAGCCCATCCTCCTGCTCTGCAGCAGCCTCGTCCAACATGCCAGGTGGATGTCACCTCAGCTCACACGGGACTAACCGGGCACCTCCCTGGTCCCCCATTCCAACAAATGGCCTCGTATCTGAGATGCAGAGGTGGGAAATTAGTCTCAAAAATGGCCATTTGGGGTCAGATGATGTTATTCCAGTATTTCTAAGCCACCACGGTTTATTGTTCGTCTTGGACAAATAACAAGGCCCTGAGGATTTGCTGGTTGAAGATGCGAGCTGCAGTCTGCTGGCTGTAGTTGACGTAGTTGCTCTTGCTGCAGATTTGTAGGACGGTCTTGTGGGGAGCACTTAAGCAATGTGGTTAAAAAGCTACTGGGCTAACTTAAAAAAAAAACAACTGTTGGCAGTTTCCAGCCAGGAAGGATAGATAGTCTTGTAATTTGCAGACACCGCAGGGAGTACAAGCCATGAGTTTCAGGGCCTTGACCCGCGAGCTGGCACTGGAGCTGTCTGCCCTGGCCCACCATTGGAGCGGGAGAAGCTGCGGAGCAGGATGGGCGCTGATTCCAGTGTGTGACCTTAAACCACCGTCAGCGTGTCAGGCTGTGGACTGCGGCGGTTGATATATGGGCACATGTCTTCTTCTGCCATCTCGGTGGGGTATTAGCCCTCAGCAGAGGGGTAGGAGTGACAACCTCTTAAATCAACCCAGTGTGAATTGCTGGAGGTCATGAGTTAGAGCTGCTATTCTCTGCTCTACGGGGTGTATAATTCATTAATATTATTTGAGCTGCTTGGTAAAAACACAGATGCTTTCAAGAAACCTAGCAGAAGCCTTTCCTCTTTTTTCCCCATACTGGTAAATGGAGGCTATGCTTTGTGGAGGTACCCACCACTCTCTGAATTCAGTCTCCCCTCCAGTAGAGAAGTGATTAAAAAAAAAAAAAAAAAAGGAAAAAGAAAAGAAAAAAGCCACACATCAAGCAGTCTTGCCCTTAAATCTGAATTTGCCAGGTGCAGTGAGGGAAAAGAGTTTTTCCTTAACATTTTGCAGTTGTAAAATGATGTAGAGGTAATCTTAAACCTTATATTCTATTACCCATTTTAGCTCTTAAGCCAGTTTTAAAACTTTCAGTTCACCTTTAGTAAACAGAGTTGCTCTTCTCATGTAAATTCCCCTGGTAACTGGGACAAAGAAAGGCACAAAAGGTACAAGCCAGCAAGATGATCCCGCAGTTGTTTCTGGATGGAGCGTCTTCCAAAGTTTGCACTTTGGCTGGGCTGGCAGCTGGAGCAGGCTGCAGGGCTGGGGCGGCCGTGGGGCGGCTGTGGGGCTCTGTCCTCTGCCTGCTGAAAGGCAGCAAAGTGCTCACTGAACCTAGAAACCCTCCATGGTGCCTCCACGCTAGGGATGGGACAACTGCTTAGGGGAGTGTGGATGCTGGCAGGGGGAGGGAGGGGGCTGTTCCAATGTTGTGAGCACACTGATGCTCTTGTTTTCCAGAGTGAAGGGTGGGGAGAAGCTCAGCAAGCTGAGGTTCATCCTGTGTAAACATGCTCCATCTCTTCAGCAGCAGCTGTAAAGTAAATGAAGAAGCTTCTGGGAGCAATTCATTTGAATTTTAGTGTGAGGGTATGGCACAGTCCTGTTCACACGGTGAGCATGTCCAGCCAGGTGAAAAAACACATGTGTCTGTAGTCCAGCGAGCGGCTGTTGCCTCCTGTGGTTGTTCTTGTGGTGGACATCATCGCCATGCAGTTACTTCTGCTTGTTTCTCACCGTAAAGCCCATTAGCCGTGACTCACCTCTCCCAGAGTGATTGTCCCAATAACATCTGAAGAGACACTTTCTAATTTTATATCTATTTTTATCATCCTTACAGAGGTCTGCCAACCAGCACTGACTGGAAGACAGGGTTGCTAATTGTGGGGGTGAAGTTAGGGTGCTCATGTATGGCTACAGTTACACCTTTGCTAGCCAGCAACTATTTACCTCAATAATGGTTATAGAAACGGTTATAGAAACCTGACTGCATGCTTACTAAAGAGAGTTCCTGTTATTAGCAATAGTGATAAAAAGTTTCTCACAGCCAGGTTTCCTTCTGCTTCTTACGAAAAATTGTATCTACAAAGCCCATTCAAGAGGAAGGCAGTTCATTTTAAACTCCCCCCTGCAGTATTTGAAATCCATCAGGTCCGTAAACCTGAAAACAGGGATTGAGTGTAAGCAGAAGTGAAAATAAGTTGGTTTCTTTTGCATGAACTGCAGAGTTTAAACTAAGCAGCAGAGGTAGTGGAGAAAAATAATTTTTCTGACACGAGGTGTGATAGTAATACAGTCCAGGTCTGCTATAAAGAGTTTTGCCAGCACAGCTATATTGGTCAAGGATCCGATGAAGTGTGGTTTTTATTTTTTTTTACACCACTGTAGCTGTTCAGACAAAATCCCCCATGATTCTGTAGATGCAATTATGCCAGTAAAACTGTGCTTTTGATGATATGGGTTATTTTGCTCGCTGGAGGGCAAAACGTTGTGAAGCCATGCACCAGTTTAAATTGTGTGTGCTCCAAGGGTATAGTTTGACAAGCTTTTTTTTCAGTGCCTGTGCCAGCTTCAGCAGTCACCCCACCGTGCACACTGTCTTTGGGATATGGTTTTGCACTCTGGCTGACACGGCATCAGACTGAAGGCAGCTGAAGGGAATGGCCTCACCGTGGCTCTGCTGCGTTTCTCCTTACCCCAGTGCTGGTGTTTCTGACTCCTGTCAGCTAACTCAGAAAGCTGTAGTGGCAGATAACTTGGCAGAGGAGGGCTTCTTTTTTTCTTCTTTTTTTTTTTTTTTCTTTAGTGTGTGGATTTAGCCTCCCAAACTGGTTCACTGTGAGATCAGATAAGCCGTAGTGGAAACCGTAGAGACCTGCAGACCTGGGCTGCAGCCCACGGTTGGACCCACTCAGGCAGATGATAAACCATGCTCTCGTCTGTACTGCCATGATTGGGAGATCAAATCAGAGAAGGGCTCTGGGTTAAAAATAACCCACCCTCAAAGCAGACAGACTGATGGTCCTGGCCGGGGTCAGCCCCACTGTCCGGTTCACCATGCACGTTGGCCACCAGCCACTCTGCCAGGATGCAGGCGAGGGCAGGACGCAGGGGCAAGCAGCCGGGATTGGCTGAGCTGGCACGGCTGCCTGGAGAAATACAAGACGAGTTATGGTTTTAGAGTACTTAGCTCACTGGCAGAGCGCTGCTGGAGCAGGTCTATACTGGGAACATCTCGCACCACAGTCTAGGAATGCTGGATTAGCCTTAATAGTCTTCATAGCACAGATGGAGCTTGTGCTGTCGGAGCTGCATTTTTGTGGTTTCACACAGCCCATCTCAGAGTGAGACAGTGCACAAAAGCGTGTCTTTGCAGGTGGAAGGATTTCTACCAGATCAGCTGTAGGAAGAGTGGTTCGTGGGTATTTTCTTTGTGGATATTTGAGCCTTCTGTGGGGCCCCGTAGCATGGGACTGTGTTACGTAAATAGAAAGACACAAGACTTTGCATTGAGTACCATATTACAGGGTAAAGGCCTAAGACTGATTGAAATCAACAGCTTCATCTTAAATCCCTGGCCCTAAAGAAAAAAAAGATGTTTTCCTTTTACTCATACCAAAGAAACAGAAGGTGAAGCCCAAAAGCTAATTAGAGCAACATCAAGAATTGTTGACGTCTATGAATCTTGGGTTGGGAGCAACTCTGCTGTGTGTAGTATGAGCTGTTCCCTTTAAATGCTACAATTCTATGATTAAATTTTTTTCCAGGGGTTCTAATGGTTTTTAAATTCAGTCTGTTAGTCAAGGTAGGAGAAAGTGAAGCGATTCTCTTTGGATAGCCTCCAGTATTTGAATACCTGCTTTGTGAAATGCAAAGAGGAGTCCTTCACTTCATGTACTGCCTGATGTTGTCTTAAAAGAAATGGACAAAATGCTGCCCTCAGGGAAAATGAGTTACAAAGCTTCTCATTCTTTGTTGGGGCCAGGTTTCACCCAAAGTATTCCCACTTCCCATATTTGCAAACCAAAAAATGTGCTTTAACCGAAAGTAGAGCTGTCAGGCAAGTGCTGGGCTGCAGCGTAGATCACTCAGTGCATCTAACTTGGACTCTTTAAAACATTACTGCTCACTGCCTTCCACCCCATCCATCTGCTGGAGGGCTGCATTACCACCCCATGGAGAGAGGCTACATCCCTGTTTCTGAGCTGTTATAGGTCAGGAGGGTATGGCAGTTCAGCAAGTTAGATGCCAGCAGATTGTGCTTGAGGTTTACTTACATCTGGTGGAAATGCGGGGCGGGCAGCAGTGCGTGGTATTGTCCTAAGATGTAGTTGTTTCCTACAGCAGAGGCCATGGGCTGTGAGCATCCTTTGTGCAAGGAATCTCAACAGGGGTGACTCATATTTTGAAAAAGTGAGGCCCTAAGTAACTCACACAGCGAAGGCTGGAAGTTAGCAGAGATATGGGTACTCCTTGCTTTAAAGGGCATTTGATGATTCAGCACACATATGTAAGCACACCATTCATTCGTGCAGATCTCTGCAGTTGTTGGGCATAATAGGACATGTTGGTATACTCTTTCTCGGTGAATAGAATTAATCCGCTGACACAATAGACTAGAATGTCTCTTGAGCCCTACAGAAGCTATCACGTTAAAACAGGTTTATTCACTTTTAAAAAAATATTATGTAAAAACTTATTTAGAGAGTTCATTAAAACCAGGATTTTCTTTGTCCTTGTAAGACGTCAGGGCTCACTAAGAAAAGCCTATTGAGTGTGGGTTTATTTTTCAAGCGTGTGTTGCATGTCTGATTCTAAAACCTTTCTGAAAAATAGCTCTTTTGTTTATGCAGGAGCCACATTTCCTTCCATGCTAATATATTTTCTTTAAAAATATTAGTGAAATGCTATGGAGGCACAAAGTTCCTCAATACACGTATTAATCTTGGCATGCAAACCCATAACTGCATCAGTTGTAGCTTACTGACACTAATTCACGTCTTCCAGAAAAAGTGTGTCTGAAGCAAAGGATGTGGCAAGAGCATTGTAACCTGCTAGGATTGCTGCCTTTGTTCACCTTCCAACCTTTGGGCCAAACTTGTGAATGAAGATTTGGTTGTTAAGTCTGGAGATGTGCCACAAAGATGCTTTGACAAGTGCCCTAATGCCAGGAAGCACCACGATGAATCTTGAAACAAGTCACCTGACCAGATGAAAATAGCTTTCATGATGGTAATGTCTTGCACATTGTTGCAGTTGCAGATAAAACATCCTTCTAAGCTCAGAAAAGAAACAAAATTTAGAGAAAAAATGACTGGTTGACAATCTACTGGGCTACTGTTACAGGACATAGCTGAGCTGGGTCTCAAGGTACCTGCCTGGTCTTTGAATGATCTGTGCTGCACTGAATGCACAGTAGCTCTTAGAGGGATTCCCTGCTGTTTCAGTGTACAAAGTGGGGTGACCTTTGCTCTACACCCTGTGCAAGGCTGTAGTGTGTGATTTAGGAGGTCAAAGAGTACTATCTCCCTAACGCAGGAGGGCAGTGGGCACCACTACACCTTCATAGTTGATCACCTTGCATGCTTCTTGCAAGGTCAGCTTCAACCAATGCCTAATTCCTCTGCAAAAGAAACAGATGTCAGGATTAATTCATTTATATCTCTACATCACAGCGCAATGTATTTTCTTACTACTGTAATTTGGGCCCTGTAATATATTCACTTGCTTTTTCCCTGTAGCTATTATTCAAGTATGAATATCATTAATCTTCATCCCCTCAGAACAATTGGACTTTTGAGGGAGGGAGGAAATGGGAAGAAAGAGGATATTAGGTTGTTCTGGGATAGCAACTGGGTTTTTGACCATATTTAAGTATTACACATCAGTTAAGGCTCAAAGCTTTATTTTATCTACAGAAATAACTGCATTCAGTCTGACCATGGCTGGGTCTCGTTAGACCTTGTTATTTCCGAGATAGAGAACAAGAGGAAGATTTAATTTTTAAACAGTGAGTTCCTATTGTTTGTTTGAGGTCAGACACATAATTACTTTAACCGACTGGCTTATGGGATGTGAGCTGCAGATGTGGGTTCAGGATCATGCCCCACTGCTGGCCAAATGAGGCAAATTACATGGTCTTTCTCATGTCTCGTGTCTTTTCTGTAAACTGGGGATGGTGGCCTTCCCTGCCCGGCAGAAGTGTTGTGAAGATGAGTTTCTTTAAGACGGAAAGATTCTCACGTATTGGGAGGGTAATTTAAAGAAGGAAGGACCTTTGGCAATACCACTCTGTCAAGGTGGAATTGCCACTTAGATACTTTGCTGTTGGACAACTTTTAGCTCTAGACTGCCTCCACGCTTCCTATGTGTAGATACAGCATCAGCAGAAATGTCAAGAACTGTGCCTTTTTATTGATAGATATTCCATCCAGTTCAGCACAGAGAGGTGATGCAAGAGAACACTGGTACTGCCTTTGTTTTTCATAGAAAAAGGGTCGTATTCCAGGTTATGCTGGTTTTCCTAACACTCGATAGCCCTGTCTCACCACGGAGAGCCTGGAAAGCCCTAAACACATTAATTTTAATTTGTTTAAAACATTTTTAATAATAATTTAATATTCCTGGAAACAGATGTTGCACAGCTATATTTCACCCCAGAGCAAAAGTTAGAGGCCAGGTTGTAAACACATGAAAAACAAGGCTGAAATAACTTTAAGCTATGTTATAAAAGAGCCACTGAAGTTTGCTGTTATGTGTGCAGATACGTACTACCAATTGACTGCACATGCAGTCTGTAGATGTATAATGCAGCGTGTGTGTATGTGTATTCCTACTCTGGAAAACCGCTTTAAAAAAGATCCATCCCAGTCTTTATTTTACTTTTCAGGTCACTTTTCAAGATCCTGGCTCACTGGTTTATTTTGGCTTGTGTATATTTATGCTCATTGTAATCAGAATAAAAAATTTCCAAGTGCATGTTAAAGCATCCAGGTTTTCCTGGTTTCGAGTTGAATTTGAGATGAGAACAAGTGGTAGAATTTGGATCAGGTTCATGTTCAGAGCATTGTCTGGAGATCTTCAAAGCCATGTTTAGTTTGGCCCATGTCTAGATAGTAGTCTGTAATAGCACTTGTTTTCAGCTTGTAACTGTCATTTGGCTTGGACTTTCTAAACTGTGAAGCAGCTCATTCAGAATTTGAGTCAGGTTGTCTGAAAAGATTTTACTTAATTATTTTTTTAATTAACATGACACTTTCTAGTGTCCTTCTTCTTCTTCTGTTCTGTGTTTTACTTGGGAGTTGTGGTTGTTCCATTTTTTAAAACCTGTAGTGTGTGTGCTCATACAAACAGAGAAAGAGTGCTATAGAGGGGAAAATTGGCAGTACTCACTGGTAGTCATAAAATGGGGATTGTTTGGTATTTTGGGCTGTAGGGGTGAATTCTAGAAGCCCTTCCTGATGTCTCCTGATCTAGTCTGCTCCAGCAGTCCAAACTCACCAGCTTGAAGGTTTGGATCCCAGTTGAGGGGCTCTTGTGGGTTGTGCTGGGCTGTTCAGCATAGTCCTTGTCCACCTGATAGAGACCAGCACAGGGTGTAATGGCAACACCTGGACAGCTTTGAGTGCACTTACAAGGTTATTACTTTCTTGCATTTATCAGTTGTAATGATCCAGGTCAGGCAATTTTCACTGTTTGCTTATCAGCTGACCTGAAATGCTCCAGCTGGTCACTTCTTGTCATGCAACGTCCTGTGTCTTCTCCACCTTATCACTCATTTCATCTTAATTCTACTTCACAAGTAGCCTTTGAGCAGATCACTGCACGTGGCTCTAAATTGAGGCTTGCTTCCCATTTGTTAACTGATAAAGAGTTTTCCAGCTCAGAAATTCATGCTGCGTAATCATCTTAACATATAACCGTAAATACATACTCTTGAGACAGTGTATTCTTTGCATATGGATTGATGGACATGCTCTCTGTGTGTAGTCCCTACTTTTGTGCAGTGATTAGAAAACATATGATTGACATTAACATGGAGATCTCTGTTGTTTGCTGATGGGGATATATTTTTTTGAAAAAACACCACCAAACCCCTAAATTCATATACCAACCTTCTTTAGCAAATTACTATATTGCAGAATCCTGTGCATCCTGTGTAAATTTTTCTTGTGTGTTTTTAATAATTTTGACTGTATCTCTTCAACTTTCAATCCTACACCTATTAGCTGTTATATCTGTTTAAAGCCAACTCTTGAGGAAGTTCTCCAAATAACAATCCTCTAACAGCCTGTCAATAGCAATGCCCATTGTATCCAACACCTATCAGTCAAGTAGGGAAGCACCAATAGCTTACATACTTTGAATGAATGCCTTGCATACTATTTTATTACAAGAAAAACAAAAGCCTAACTTTGCAAAATGTCAACATCTGAATTGGTCACACAGGTATTTTCTATACGTTAATGCTCCGTAGATTTGGTTTGACTTGCCTGCCGTGCCCCACTGACAAGAGCAGGCAGGATGCAACACTTGCCTCTAGAATCCGTGCAGGAAAATAGAATGAAGGAAAAAATAGTAAGTGTGAAAAGTGAAACCATTTTACTCATCCCCCCTCCCTCCCAACATCAGCTTTTTCAGCCAAGTATAATGCCCATGCTAGATCAGACTGTAAACCCCTCATTTAGCCATCATTTGTATTTCTGAAAACTGTTATTTAACTATTATATGGAAAGCTGGCAGGATTATAATTTGAAATAGAAATGCATGTTGGTTTCTTGGCTTTATAATGACATGTTTATCTGCACCTCTAATGCTCTCATTGCCCAAGTCTGCACTTCTGGTTAATATGTTTGCCATGGAACAATTGTTTTGCATCAAAATTGCACTAAAACAACAGCATTATGTCATCTGTGTAATTTGTATTCTTTATACACCCCCCCACCCCAAACGTTTTGTTTAAATCTATTTGTGTTCAGCATGAAATGTGCAGTAATGGTGGTGTACTCGGCACATATTACTATGTAGCTTCAGCACTGTTAGGTCCTTACTGACACCAGTCTGTAGGTTAAGAACACTTCAATTGGTCTAATTTGCAACCTGATCAGAAACACTGACCTGGTTAGTCTTTAACAATGAATGTGTCTAATGATAACTTGTAGACACCCTTAGTGAAGGCAGTGATGTGTATACAAGGAGTCATTTCCAGCTACGCAGCTTTAGAAGGTCTCAGGCTGCCTTATCTAGGATATCGCCTTGTCCTGCGTTTTTCTGCAGTGTGATGCTTTGTCACTTCTAATGATACCTATCCGTCAAGCAGCATTGATTGAAATGAAGATAAATTGAATTGATACAAACAGGAGTTAGATGACTCATTGATATAATTAGGCTGTCGGAATATCTTAAGTGTAACTTAACACATTTTACTAATGTTAATTATATGGTCTTTTATATGGGAAACTTCAGCAAATTTTGTTCTTCACAAAAGGAGAATGCAGCCATTTATTAATTGTGAGATGGCTGTTGGCTTCATAGAAGCTATTTTCTAGAGGAGAGGAGGTATGTTTACTGAATTTTCTTTAAGCTGTCAAAAGCCTGAAATTGATAACAACTTAAAAGAATCTAAACTGTTAATAGTTTACATTTATAATTCATCTAATGTGATAGCTTATAACATGAGAACCAAATATAGAGCGTAATAAAACAAGATATTTATTGCAAATGGAAACGTGCTGAATAATGAAACAATACTAATTGCCGTTTAAACACTTTTGATATCAGCTGTTTCTGAGAGGATGTTCCAGGCATAGGAGATGAGATATTCTTCATAATAAGGACACAAAACCCATGCAAAATATTTTCAGAACTATAGATAGGCTGTACATCTATGCCTTTCATTTTTTCCTTTTTTTCTTTTTTTTTTTTTTTTCCCCCTCCCTGAAAATTCTGGGTTTTATCTTATGTCAGAATTGATCACAGGAGTCAGTTTAATTGGGAAATTCATTTAAAATAGTTTCTAATTGGCATCAGAGAGTTGAAAGTTCAGTACAAAGGTGAGATCTAAGCTTTCTAATTAGATTGAATGCAGTATGACTTAAAGAATAGTCTTGATAATTACAGAATTTAATGCAAAATTATATTTTAATGAAAAATGGTGATTTTTACAATGAGAAGTCCTGCAATTCTCATTCAGTCTTTCATCTTACTTTTTAAAGAGGAAATAAATTGTTTTGTGCATCTGTGTATAAATTTAATGTTAAAACCTCACATAGTTTTATTAAAAACTAAGATTATTATCATTCAAGCTTTTATTGATGAGCTGATAGGTCTGCAGTTTGGATGCAAAACCTTATTCCAGGCATTCTGAATTTTCTTACTTGAGTATAATTTTCTGTTGCGTAGAATTATATTATGAACTCAAGTTTTCCCCCCTCCCCTCCCATTCGCCCCCCCCCCCCCCCCCCCCCCCCAAGTTGTTTGATGCGGCTGAAATTGAAGGCTGAAGTAGAAGGGGCCACTTAAGTAGTGAAGGGTTTTTCTTTGTAAATAATAGATCAAGAGCACCGTAGCTGTATCTAATGGAGCCGTATGCAGCCTCCGTTTCAAGGACAGCGCGGGGTTTAAAAAAACATAACCATAGTTCATCCCCATCGCTAACCTGTGGTCAGTTTGGCTGCTGCTGTTGGCCAGTCACATGTTTTAATTCATCAGACATGTTTTTTTTATAAACCTCTGATAATATCAACACATGAATAGCTGGGATGATCGCTGGGATTTCCGGACTGAAACGACAAGGGAAAATAAAATAGAAGGGGTATTTTGTAAAATCTGTTTCTTCTTTTCAAGCCCAGGGGTTTACCTGAACACCAATAAACTTTCATTATAAACAGCAAGGTTAAGGTATGCTTTCACAGAAGCTAAACTAGCTGCTACCCAGATTTCTTCTCCTTATATTTTAATCTGATAAAATTATTTCAAAGGCTGTGCCTGTTTGTTTTTTTGAGTTAAACTTGAACTTATTTAAAGGGGGGAAAGAAGCTTGTTCCTGGCATGCAGTACAGTATTTCAGGTTTTAGGAGAAATAATTTAGCGTTCCTTGATATTTTGGAGAAAATCTTTTACACATAACAGATGTTACCCTTTTCTTTCTTTGTAGTCAAATTTCCTTAGTTCTGTTCTTCCAAGTGGATGCAATTTCAATGTCAAAATAAGCAGCAACGTCACTGGCAAAAATGAGACAATTCTTGTCAGAAATACAAATTTTAGAAAAAAGGCAAAACCGTGTTCCCTGCCTGCAGTCCAGCAGACTTGTTTGAATGCAGTCAGAGACTCTGAAGTCCTTTCTCAGGCAAAACTCCTATTTGCAGTTGATTATCAGGATTGGGCCCTAGCTGAAAAGTCATATTCCTAGAAATTTCAAATGCAAAACAACATAAAAAGATCTGTTGCAGGACAAATTCATTCTGTTTTACACTCCCTCCCGTGCTTAAAGCAGTCTCTAGTTGTGTGTCTGTTCCTTGAATGACACTGGTGTATTTGCTTGTAAAATAATTCATCTTTCTTGTGCCACTCACTTCTTTGCTTTATGAAATCTTGTAAAATCAAAAGAATCAGTTTCTCTTGTGATTTTTACAGGGTTTGCATTCAAAACCAAACACAAATATTCAGTAAGAAATTTTACATAATTATCTTCTGAAGATTTATAGTTTGTCTAGAATTTTTTTTTAGATTTTACTTAATATTGTTGTTAAATACACACTGATTCATTGTGTGTTTCAACCTGCTTCGCTTGTATTTTAAACAATTATAAATGCTTTGTGAGTGATTATTTGTTTGCTTAAACCAAATATCTTCTAAGCATAGGTTACGGTCATCTGCGGTAAATTACATGAGATAACATGTAAGCTGCGCTTTGCCTTCATTCTGATCGGTGTTGGCAAGGGTTGTGGCAAACAGTAAAATATCCAAAATGAAATTTTGGAAAGAAAAAAAAAGAAAGCAGCCAGATTTACCATCAGTCATGACCGTCTCACAATTTTTTTTTTCCTCTTCTGCTGTAAAATAATTTTACAAGTTTTTCAAGCACCAGCCACCTCTGTTTCATGTCCAGCATCCCCCCAAGTGTGACCGAGCTGAGATGCTCGTTCTGCACCGGGTTCATTTCTGTGTGCAGGTAGGAAAACGCTGCGAGAGAGACGAGGCACCTCACAAAACCTCCCAGGAGTTCTCCTCCTGTTTTTTCTTCCCTCCGTCTTCTCTAGTTTGTTTCCACATAGCAACAAAAATTACAGAAACCCCTTCAACGTAACCTTTTTCCCTTCCCCCTTTCACCTTCCAGCTGCTTCCCAGAGAGCTCAGATGTGGAAAAGCCAAAATCCCGGAATACGATGAGCCCATTAAATTAGATGATTCCTATGATTTGTTTCCTTGCCAGTTCTCAGCTTTCTATTTGTACTTTCTTAGCCAGTGCTGGAGAAAAAAAAACTAGGCGGCTTGACAGCTAATAGATACCCCTGCCATCAATTGCCGAGACATTTTGTCTTTTGTGACATTGAGGAAAAGACAAGGAAGGGAATGGAAGCAACTAAAAAATGTCAAAAGATCAAAAAATCAATGGGCTGAAGGAATGTGATCTGTTTATCGGGGTGTAGCTGCTCTTTCTGTTTGCATTAAGTCCGAGTGAGTGTCTTTGGTCGCCACTAAACTTGCTTTTATTCACTCCCTAGGAGATGTAATACAAGCATGAAACGATGGCTCACAAAGTGAGCACAGCGGCGAAGTAAATAAATAAATAAGTAACTAAAGCAAGCCGGGGCTTCTTTAAAGACCACGAAAACAGGTTTATTGCCTTACATTTTTTTGCCTCGTATTAAACACGCTTACCTTTCTGCAGAAACTTGTTGCTGAGCGCAGCAAATGGACCATGTTGTGTTGACACGGGTGTCTTGTTTCTGTGTTACCGGGAGGTTATTTTTATGTATTTATTTTTGAAAATGTCAATAAAATGAAAAGAGGGCGAGAGTTCAGTGAGCGGAAGTTCTGGCAGCTGATTGAATGCATGTGCTTGGCGCTTGACAGTTCGCGTCAAGTCTTTGGTTGGACTTTCCCTTTGCTTTCCCGGGCAGGGAGCTGGGTTTGTTTTCTCTGAAACATGAAAAGAGTTGGGCGAATGCAAATGCGAGGCAGCTCCGGTGCGTGCCTTCCCTCCGCACGCCAGTAATGTAGTGCTTGCTGGGGTTTTAAAGTCGCTGGATATTGCATAGCTCATAAATTCTTCACAAGCATGGATGGAAGGGGGGGAGATGTGTGCATGTATAGGGAGAGCGCGCGCGCGCGTGTGTGTGTGTAAGTGCTGTGCCAGCCTATGAGAACCGATGGAGCAAGCAAGGCGATGCTACAATCTGTTGGACAAATTTTTTCTCACCCCTTGTAGTTGTTATGTGATAGGAAGTATGGCAAGGGCTGCATATTTTATAAACTTTCTATTAAAGTTGTGGCATGTTATCATAAAACTGAATTGCGATACTTTGTATTACACTCTGGGATTGAGAGATAGACATAGGATTAAAAAAACAATTTCTAGGCATTTCTAGATGATAAATTTAATTTTCTTTGCTATTTGGAGGTCTTCTTTGAAAATGCAATTGTAATGAACGCATTCAGAACTGGAGAATAGATTTACCCTTGGCTTCAAATAGTTGACGTTATCAGGCTCTGTCATTCGTTCCTTCCTATTTTCGGGCTGCTAATTGATGTTTTTGATGTCAGCAAGAAAATTGAAGAAAATGTCATGTGTGAACCAGTGCGGAAGTTAATAAGATTGACTTCGTTGACAGAATTTACAATGAGCGCAGAGACCGCATAATGGGACCGCTGCGAATTCGTGTGCTCTCTTTGGAGTCAAAATTGACACCTCACGCTAGGCCAGCGGTCGATAGAAAAGATGCAACATTTGGGAAGGTTCCTAATCTCAGGTTTTTTCCTCTTCTCTCCCCCCCCCTCCCCCTTCTTTCTCCCCCCCCCCCCCCCCCCCATTACCTTTTGGTCTATAGAGCTTATTTAGTTGCAGAAGCAGCTGTTTATCCAGAGGGCTACTGCTTTGGACCAAGCCAGAGCCTTAGTTCAATCTCTGAGCGCTCCCCAACAATGCTCATTTTTTATGCTGTTTTGAGTCTGAAAGCAAAAGAGTCTTGAAAAGGTTAGATTAAGATGTGTCTTAAGGAAAGCTATACTAATATTGGACAGGGTCATTGCATATGCTTGGGCTATGTGCAATAAAGCTGAAACGTAAATCCCCTCCATATAAAGGAAGGAAGCTGTGGGACACCTACCTGAGCTTTAAGCATAACAGAAGACTACAGCTAAGCATTACTTTTCCTCTGGGCTCCAGTATGTGTGCATCTGTGTGAGCATATATGCCTGCATGTGCAACCTCCAAAACTTCTGACTTTCGCCGAGGTGGTTTTTCCCCCCTTTTTTTTTTCTTGGATAAAACAGGAATTCAAACTTTTTCAAAGTAGCAAAAGGCTTCACTGTAATAGTTTAATTTTCCAGTAATGTGACAAAGTTTATTGGATTTGTGTGTATAATTATGGAATGGATTAGCCGAGTTTGGTTCAGTGCATCTGATTATTTTCTGGCCTTTAGGGAAATGCGCTAAAACCCTAATATGTCCACTACCCCCAAGCGGTCTCTTTTTGAAGGCGCCGCACAAAATGTGGTCTCTACTAGCGTTCAGCCTCCAAGGATCTTCAGTGAGAGACATTATTCTTGGAATATCCAATTAATTCCACGGGCAGTGATCAGTTAGCGCTTCTTCTTCCTTTCTCGCCATTTGAAATGCTAACACAATGAATATTTTCTCATTGGTCTGCGTCCCTCGGCTAAGCTGTTGCCGCGGGCTGAGAATTTCATCGACTGATGAGACCAGAGGCTGCGCCGATAAAAGGTTACAGTACGTGATTTGCATGCCAAGTGGGGTTTGGTTTCATGAACTTAAAAGTTCTTTAACTTTTATTTGACTTTTTTTCTTTTGTACATAGATGAGGGTTGTTGGAAATTTTTTTCCCCAAATTTTCTGGTTTGTTTCCCAAAAAATCACTTAAATTAGCAGTTAGTGAACATTACAGTTTTGGTTTGGACCCTCTTAAGCAAACAGGTATGAAATGTGTAATCTTTTGTACAAATGAAACAAAACTAAACTCTGCTCCAATCATCGAAAACTTATAAGAGGTTTCCAAACAGATCTGGCCAAGTCCAGTGTTTCCATTTTCTCTTACAGCGCAGTGTTGGAGTATGTTTTTAACTAGGCTTTAATTCCTTCGGCAGTTGCAGTACGTTCTGTGAGGCATAACAGAATGAAAGTAATATATTTGGCTTTTGTGTGTATTAAAAGAGGAAAATCTCCATGTCTTTTGAGTGATGGGAATTGGAGCCACGGGTTAAAATGACACTAGCACATTCCTGGAGAGTGATTAAGACAGACTGTTTGGCGCTGTTATTCAATGGTAAGTTGGTAGAAGTTCTTGAAGTATTAATTATGTTCCATCAAGCACAAGCAAATATTCCAACAGTAAAACAAGGAAGCTGTTATCTTTGTCTTCAACACAGCGTTTTGCACAATTGCCTGTGCAATTCAATCTGAAATGTTGGCCATGCCAGCTAAGATGGGGTTCCAGGACTGAACGATGCCGTGATCCTAGGATAAACGAGCCGATCCTAAAAGTTAGAGGTAAAATAAATTGAAACAAAACAACTACTGCACGTCAAATGCAGGCTTTTATGATTCGGTGAGGGCGAAGGAAGGTTGTGCTGAAATAAAACCATGCACAGAAGGTCTATGCTCTGTGTTGTTCTTGACTTGCAGAATGTCTTAGATGTACGTTGTAAGCCGTTGACAAACTTTGTTGGTTTAGAGATGTGACGGATGTATTTTCTGATCTGAGAAGTATTTGGGAGATAATTTTTTTTCATCCTCTTTTCCCTCTCCCTTCCCCCCCCCCAAAAAAAAAATAAAAAAAGCATCAGCCTTCTGCACGACTCTAATCTTAAAGGCTGGATAATACGGTTGGAGATTTGACATATTCCTGCTGAATAAAAATCAGGAGACCCTTACCAAAATTGTTAGCAAAAGGGACTGGCAGAACTAGGTACGGAGTGGGGTGGGTTTTTTTTTTTTCTCCCCTTCCTTTCCGTAGCTGTCTAGGAGGAGTAAAGCAGGTGGCTCCCCGTGGCTGACTTTTCATGACAACATGCCATTAGAAATTGCGGTCCTGTTGATCAATCCACTCGACATGACAGCTTTGCCGCAAGGCCTGGCTCTTTGAGCACCAGCGCTCTGGCTTTTCCCTCCTTTTTTCCTGCACTAATTGGTGAAAGTTTTTACTGTGCTTGTGGCATAGGAAATTCTTTTGAACATTGTCACAATCAAGTGTTGACTTCTTTAGAATTGCAAGTAGGTTAAGTGAGTATCAACATTAAAAAAAAATCCACAAAAGGTGTTACTATCGAAATTTTATTAGAGTAAAATTGGGAAAACACACTAATTGAATTATCAGAAATTTTTATGATGCAGAGGAGTCAATTAAAATAACGTTCCTTTTCAACTTTGCGTAGCTAAAGATGCTACCATGTTTCTGTCTCAAAAAGTAGAAAGGAAGAGACAAATTTAGAGTTCTTATTTTCTTTTTTGCTTAGTCAGAAGCACAGAACCGAGTCACATCTTTCAACTTAAATATACACAAATGACTGCATCTTAGTACCTGAAAATTTGATAGATAGTGGAATTTTCAGGTGATTTAAGATGCTTTAAAGCATTATGCACCAAATAAGATATCTTAACAAACTCTGTTCCTTAGAAAACAGAAAAGGAAAAAACGTAAGTGCAGTATTCAGGAGGAGGAGAAGGAGGACGATAGCTGTGTGTTCACACATAGCATGGGTAAGCTAATTGAGCATTTGTGTGATTCTTCTATCAGAAATGCAGTCGGGAAACTTCTGTAACAGGTTTTGTAAGAAACTCCCTTGGCTGAATATGGGATTATTGATGTTTGCAGATAAAAGTTTATTAAAACATTGAATACTTGTTCACAAATTCAGGTGAAGATTCAAAAAATATTTATAAAATACTATTATTAATGGGGAAAATAATTTCTATTACAGGAAAATATTAGCATCTAATGCATTTGCTTAAAATGTACATTTTAGTTATTGCAGGTAGAATTTTTGTTCTTAGTTTTGCAGGTTGCTGTATGTTGATCCCTAAACATGAAATCTCTTTCTTTTTACCATTCATAAATCTAGGAAAACCTTACTGTTAGTTGATGCAATTCTAGAGATGCGGGTGTTTTTGAAATAATCTGTGCAACTGTGCTGCAAAGATTTGTAGAATGAAGACGGGAAAGAAATCAGGAGAGAATGAGTGACAAAGAACGAGAAAAAGGGATATATAAAGCGTGGAGGTGGCTTTTCTTTAATAATGCATACGTAGCAATAGGGGACTTTGGATAGAATTCTCTCAGCTCTCTTAAACCCAATCTAAGGTTAATTTATAATAAATAATTATAGTTTTAGCAGCAAAATGAGACCCTGTGAAGCTAAGAGGGAAAGGCAGTAATACAGTTTTAAAAGCTGAACGTGCTCATAGTTTCTGTTGCAAGTGTAATAGCTACGACTGTATTTTTTTTGTAGATCAGACATTGACACCGAAAGAAGCATAAATTCATATAATTAATTTTGCCATTGTAAAAATCATTTGCTAAAATTTGCATTATTAACATTATCAAGTCGCTGGTTGGTGAGACATCAGACATGACGAGTGAGAAGGGCAGCTTAGGGAGAATTGGGCTTTAAACCCTCAGCAGATCGGAGTTAGGATCAAAGGCGCTTGTTTTATGTGGCTGTGTGACACTTTGAAGTCTTGACTGCACCTACAGCACTCATTTCATCAGGTTCACTGGTGTCTTAATAGCAGATCAATAAGTTTCAAAGTCGGAGAGTTAATTTGATACTAGTGCTGATGTGGTCGTGCTGGGGAAGCAGAGAGAGGCAGGCAGAGAAAGCAAGCCTATTAACCATCCTGATAGGGAGAGGTGTGTACCGATGTTGATGGGTACCCGTAAAAATCCAAACTGTAAATATTGACCTTAAATTTGAAAGCTCTGCGTACTAAAGGAATTGAGGTGTTTACATTATTGAAAGAGATTGCATGCAAGAGAGGTTGCTGTGCTAGCACCGTTCTCCAGCCAAGCAATGTGAAGTTGTAAGAAAGTTCCCCCAGTAATGAGAATAAATGCCTACTCCTAAGCCCCTAAAGCATCACATCCTTTGGTAGTATTTCCTGCATCAAGCTGCCTACCTCCGCCCCCACCCCAAGTAAAAATAAAGACATATGGGGGGGGGGGGGGGGGGGAGAAAGTGGGAGAGGGAGAGAAAACACAGTGGGCAACACATTATAATAGCTGTTCTTTTTTTTTCTCATCCTTTGCCAGCTTGTTTGCTTTCCTGCTGTAATGCAAATAGTTCACAAGAAAATGGATGTATTTTTAGATGAAGTGGGGTCAGTGACACTTTGTTTTCCTACTGCGTATATTTAACTATAAATCTATATATTAACTATTGTCCTCCAATGCCACTTTTTACCAGTCCTGTGATGATGCAACTCATCAATCCCTTTCCAGCTCTCAGTATGAGTGCTTGCTCATATTTCCAGGGCAAAATTTCATCTCTTTTCAAATAAATTTGGCCATGCTAAAACCCGCTTCTCCTGAATTCTCCGTGCTGCTTCTTCTCTACCAGTGAATCACAAACCCAGGGATTATTTATTCAGTTTATTCGGGTGCCGGACAGCTCCGTGTAACACACAAAAAAAAAAAAAGAAAGAAGAAAGAAAAAAAACTTTTGTGGGATGTAAACATACTGGAGGCGAGTAGCCATTTAAAGAACAGCAAAACTGTGCTAAAGCAGTGCAGGACTTTCTTTTCTCTTTTTCTTTTCTTTTTTTTTTTAGGCGTTTTTTCCTTCTTTAGGATGGTGTAATAGTGGGGGACCAGGGGTAAATATGGTTGATGCAAACCATGCAAATTGTGTGCACAGACATACAGACGCTGAACCCCACTAAAAGAGAAACCCTTTTTTATTTTCATAAGAACTTTGCCATCTGTATGTACAGCAGAGGTTCCCTGGCACCAGAGGTCAAATTCACACCCTCTTGGAACAAAACTCTAATTTA